>NC_091432.1:170599433-170777863 GCF_964237555.1 Oryctolagus cuniculus
TCTCTGGGACTGCTCTTCTCTCCGCAGGGGTGAGGACAGATGAGGGTTAAATAATTAACTTTCTGGTGGACTAGCTATGCTTTTCCCCTGAATGCCTGGAAGCTACATTCTGCTGGGAAGTTAAAAGTGCAAGTTAGTTCGCAAGAACAGAATCTGGGGTGGGAGGAAGAACAGATTAATAAACCATCTATATTCTGGATTGATTTGTACCCCCCTCAGAGATCAGTCCTTTAAGTCCTCTGTGAGGGTCTGTCCAAATAGGTGCAGGACTGTGCAAGTTAGCTGTTACTCTAAGCCCTGTTTTTATTTTAACTCACTTAAATGCAAATGGGAGCTGATAGGAGGGGCTTTTTAGACATAATATTCAGATAGACTTTAATGCCTGGCTAGGTATGTTTGAGGCCCAGAGCTATATGGGGTACTGGAAGGAGAACTGGTCTGAACAGGAGCCTGGAGGGGGGATATTAGGTAGGAACTATCAGTTAGCCTATGTGTATGAGACGGTCCTGAGGAAAACAAGGCATCTACAGAAGCTCACCTGGGAAGCAGCCAAGTTATTCTACACTTCAAATTCCTGCCCATACCTTGATAACTTTGCGGGTGGTCTCAGTCTCCCCTCCAAGGAAAGCTCCCTAGGAGCTTCAGAATCAAATGAGTCAACTGGCCTGGTAACATTGAGCAATAAAACGTATGTCCTTCTACCAAGGCAGGCACCCTAGGGAAGCTCCTCTGCCCTGCACTAGGTGGGATCCCAAGTCTGATGGCACTGAGTAGTGAAACCTTGGGAGGGATTTTTCCCAATTCACACGTAGCAAACTCTTTGTCCTGGAGAAGGAGGAGGAGGAGGAGGAGGAGGAGAAGAGGAAAGAGGAGAAACAGTGGGAAGAAGTGGACCCCTTTCCCTTGTAAGCCACAATCTGAACACAAACTGTATTCAGCTCTCAGCTGTCTCCTGAGCTGCCCACCGGGCCTGCCAGGTGTATTCTCTCCATTTAACCATGTAATCTTGCTTTCCCCAGTTTGCATGACTAAACACTCTCACTCTCAGATTCTGTCCCATCCATTCTGACAGATGCACCACCCCAATAAACTTTGCTATCTTCCTTACCACTGTAAAAAAAAAATTCAGGAGTCTTTAGACTACTTGAGGGTATTTCTTTTCAAGTCTGGTGGTTCTATGCCTGCTAGGAACCATACTTTATGAAAAGTGTCACTCTGTGAAGATTGCCTCACTGTGAGAAGTCCCCACATTGGTCATCATTTCAAGAACTCTTCTTACTCCACAGGGAAAAACAAACAAAAACCTCAGAAACAGATAGGGTAAGCAACTAACAGCCCACACAGTCAAATCCTATGAGCCTAGGATTTGAGTCCAGCTTATGGATTTCAAAGCCTGGACTAGTTTTACCAATTCACACTTATTAGGAGTTGCATAAAGTTATTTCACAGGCACCTCCCCTGCCTACTCAAGTGGAGTCAAGTTCCTCCGGGGGGAGTGGGGGGCTCATAAGTTCAGATTAACTATTTGTGTATTTCTAGTATTCTCTAGTGATTGGGAATTCAGAAAGGGAAAAGCTAGGCATCTGGTAAGAGGCAGTAGGAGACACTGTGACTATTCTCATCTGTGGTTGGCTTCACATAGGGTCTGACCACCCACAAGCTGTGGGCTCCTGGGCAGGGTCAGACTGTCTGAGTCGCAGCTCTAGCTCCTCACCATCCAGTGCTGAGACTGCGCATGTCAGCTTGCCTGTGTCTGCGTCTGACTGTCAGATGCGGCAGGGCTACAGTGAAGATAAGAGGAAATAATTAATTTCAGAAGTACTCTGGGGGAGCTCTGAAGGTGACATTGATAAAACACAGAAACATTTATACACAGCTAAACAAAATTTTTTTAATTTCAAGACATTCTGCTCCTTAAAGACAAAATTCTTGTGTGACTATTGTCTGTCTCTACAGTCCCTTGAAACTTAAGGTACTCTGTAGCTGTGAATGGAGAAAGTAGTGAGGCCATTCAGCTCTGTCAGATGGTCATGATGTCCTCCAATAGGCAGCATGTATGTATGTTGGAAGGGTTGCGGTTTAACATTTTGGAAGAATAATTAGAAAAATCTGATTTTTTAAAGTCTATCTTGGCTGCTCTAGCAAAATATATACCAGCGAATTTATAAAGGACAGAAATACTATACTCTCAGTTATGGAGCTAGGAATTCCAAGGTTAAGGGTCTGGTGGATTTGGTGTCTGATGAGGGCTTTGTTTCAGAGTTAGTGCCTTGTTGTGGCACCATTGCATGGCAGAGGGCACGAGAGCAACAATGAGACCAAGTTGTTTCCTCAAGTCCTTTTGTGTGAGTACTGATCCCATCACTGAGGGCTGAGTTCTTATGGTCTAATCACTTCCCACAGACCCCACTTTTTATTGCTGCCGTCTTGGGGATTAAGTTCCAACATATGATTCTTTTTAAAAATTTTATTTATTTCCACTTTATTGGAAAGGCAAAGAGACAGACAGGGGTCTTCCATCTGCTGGTTCATTCCCCAAATGCCCACACTAGCTAGGGTTGGACTGGGCTGAAACCAGGAGCCAACAACTCCATCTGGGTTTCCCATGTGGGTAGCTGAGACCTACATACTTGATCTGTCACCTGCTGAATCCCAGGGTGTACATTAGCAGGAAGCTGGATCAGAAACAGGGATGGGACTCAACCCAGGCACTCCAATATGGAATGAAGTTGTCCCAAGGGGAATCATAATCGCTGTTCTAATAGACTGTCAGCCAACATGATTTTTTCAAATTTTTATGTATTTGGGGGTTATATGTAAATGTGTGTGAGAGAGAGAGATCCCATCTTTTTTTAAATTTAATTTTATTTATTTGAAAGGCAGAGTTAGGAAGAGAGCAAGAGCGAGAGAGAGAGAGAGTGTCCATCCTCTAGTTCACTCCCCAAATGGCCCCAAACAGTCAGAGCTGGGCCATACACAAGCCAGGTACCAGGAGCTTCTTTTGGGTCTTCCATGTGGGTACAGGGGCCCAAGCACTTGGGCCATCTTCTACTGATTTCTCAGGCATATTAGCAAGGAGTTGGATTAGAAGTGGAGCAGCCAGGACAGGACATGAGCTGACACCTAGAAGGCATATCAGCATCCCAGGTGGTGGCTTTACCTGCTACACCACAACACTGGCCCTAGAGATACCATCTTTTTTAGTTCACTCCCCAAATGCCTGAAACGGGGCTGAAACTGAGAGCGTGGAACACAATGCTGATCTCCCACAACAGTAGCAGAAACCCAATTACTTCAATTATCACCACTACCTCTTAGGGTCTGCATTAGCTGGAAGCTGGAGTCAGGAGTTCAAGTGGGAATCAAACCCAGGCAGTCCAATGTGGGACATGGGTGTCTTAACCAGCATCGTAACTACTAGGCTAAATATCTGCTCTTCAGGGCTGGTGCTGTGGTGTAGCAGGTAAAACCACCACCTGCAGTGCTGGCATCCATATGGGCACCAGTTCAAGTCCTGGCTGTTCCTCTTCTGATCTAGCTCTCTGCTATGGCCTGGAAAAGCAGTGGACGATGGTCCAAGTCCTAGGGCCCTTGTACCCACTTTGGAAACCTGGATGAAGCTTAAGACTCCTGGCTTCTGACTTGCCCAGCTCCTGCGTTTGCAGCCAACTGGGGAGTGAACCAGATGATGGAAGACCTCTCCCTCTTTCACTCTGCCTCTGCCTGTCTGTAACTCACTGCCTTTCAAATAAATAATTAAATTTCTAAAAAAAAATCTGTTCTTCTAACCCCCTCTTCTACACCAACATATGAATTTTGGAGGGGTACATTCATCTAAACCATAGCACAAAAGAATGCTGTTACTTTATAACTATTCGCTGTCAGAGATTACAATTTAATTATCAGGAATAATAGCATGAAAAGTATTTTTGAAACTCAAAGCCTATTGCAAAGCCAACAGTTTAGTTGTAGTCATAATTAAAGTATAAGTCTTTACTTAAAAAGACTATTTCCCACACTGTGTTCAGCAGAATATGAGACCCAAGAGATATTCAGGCAAATAATTTTGGAACACTTACATTATGCTCATTTCACAGAGATTTAGCACATTACAAATTTGATAAATCCTTAAACGCAGAATATTCTGCTTAACTGTTTCAAGAAAGATTATGTGGCTCTAGAGTTTTCCTTTTTTTATTTGTCCATCCTCTCCCCATTTTTAAATCATAGACAACTAACATTCCATTAAATACATTTTGGGAAAAAGCTGTATTGGCAATATAGGAATAAAAAGAAATAATCCATGCTTAGGCTAACTTCTTTTATATACTTATGAGCACTGATTAAAATTTACTTAGGGTTTCTTTATAACTTAGTGTTTTATGAGAAATCTTTATCAGTTTTTGGTTTTTAGAGGTGAAGATACTGTTTACAAAAACACACTTGGAATAGCCATTACATTGGGTTACTTTAATGAATATGTATAGAGCCCAAATAAATAAACAGGAAAATGATGAAAAACTCCTGGACCATGATTTGTTATTTTTTAAATTTAATCTAAGGAATACAAACTTTATGCATTTCATATATACTAATTTTGGAAAATAGTGATTCTTCCCATCCTACCCTCCCTCCTGCCTGTACTTCTTTACAAAGATCTATTTTCAGTAAACTTATAAGATTAACCCTACGCTAGGTAAAGATTTCAACAAATAGAATGAAAAATAATTGAAAAAAAAAAAAACAAACACTGTTCCTGAACAGTCTAGACAAAGGCTGTTCAAAATCATCACATCTCATCAATTTCACTTCCATAGATTAACTTTGAAGTACTCTATTATTTACCACTGTTCAGGGAGAACATATGGTATTTGTCATTTTGGGATTGGCCTATTTCACTGAATATAATGGGTTCCATTGCATCCATTTTGTTGCCTATGACAGCATTTCATTTTTTTACCACTGTGTAATATACCATAGTGTATATATACACCATAATTTCTTCACCTAATTTTCAATTGAAGGACATCTGGATTGATTCCATGGCTTAGCTATTGTGAATTGAACTGCATTGACCATGGGGGTACAGATTATTCTTTAACATGGTGATTTCTTTTCTTTTGGGTAAGTTCCCAGGAGTGGATGGCTGGGTCATATGGGAGGTCTATATTCAGATTTCTGAGTTCTGTTCTATCTTCCACAATGGCTACACCAGTTGACATTCCCATCAATAGTGTATTAATGGGTTGGTGCCATGGCTTACTTGCTAATACTCCATCTGTGGCACTGGCTCCCCAGGTTCTAGTCCTGGTTGGGGTACCAGGTACTAGTCCCGGTTGCCCCTCTTCTAGTCTAGCTCTCTACTGTGGCCCAGGAGGGCAGTGGAGGATGGCCCAAGTGCTTGAGTCCCTGTACCTGCATGGGAGACTGGAGGAAGTACCTGGTTCCTGGCTTCGGATTGGCACAGCACCAGCCGTAGCAGCCAATTGGGGAGTGAACCAACAGAGGGAAGACCTTTCTGTCTCTCTCTCACTGTCTATAACTCTCTCTGTGTGTGTCTCTCTCTCTCTCACTGTCTAACTCTGCCTGGCAAAAAACAAATAGTAGATTAAGGTACATTTTTCCCCACATACTCACCAGCATTTGTTGTTTGCTGTTTTCTGCATGAAAGCCATTC
The DNA here is from genome assembly GCF_964237555.1 of Oryctolagus cuniculus. Classification (NCBI taxonomy): domain Eukaryota; kingdom Metazoa; phylum Chordata; class Mammalia; order Lagomorpha; family Leporidae; genus Oryctolagus; species Oryctolagus cuniculus. Next base: position 170,605,111 of record NC_091432.1, read on the forward strand.
TAACTGGGGTGAGATGGAAGCACATTGTGGTTTTGATTTGCATTTCCCTGATGGCTAGTGATCCTGAAGATTTTTTAAGTGTTCATTGGATATTTGAATTTCCTCTCTTGATAAATGCCTATTCAAGTAATTTGTCCATTTCTTAACTGGATTGTTTGTTTTGTTGTTGTTGAATTTCTTCAGTTCTTTATAGTTTCTGGATATTAATCCTTTATTAGTTGCATAATTTGCAAATATTTTCTCCCATTCTGTCAGTAGCCTCCTAACTTTGCTGAGTGTTTCTTTTGTAGTGCAGAAGCTTCTGAATTTCATCTAATCCTATTTGTCAATTTTGGCTTTGATTGCTTATGTTTCTGGGGTCTTTTCCAAGAAGTCTTTGCCTATGCCAATGTCTAAAATGGTTTCTCGAGTAATTTAATTGTATCAGGTCATAGAGTTGGGTCTTTGATTCATTTTTAGTGGATTTTTGTGTAAGATGTAAAGTAGGGGTCTTGCTTCATACTTCTGCATGTGGAGATCCAGTTTCCCCAGTACCATTTGTTGAAGAGATTTTCTATGCTCCAGGGATTGATTTTAACTCATTTTGAAAGCTGAGTTGGTTGTAAATGCATGAATGGATTTCTTGTGTATCTATTCTGTTCCATTGCTAAACCATGAATAAATAACTCAGGGGTGGAAATAAATAGTTAAATATATCTCATATTAAAGTAAATGCAAATTAAGAATACCGTGAGGTATAATAATTTTCACCTGTATGATTGTCAGTATAAATAATGTGAGCATATATTTGCAATGATGTAGAAAAAATGATAATTCCATTTATTATTTTAGTGAGTGTAAGTTGTGTGATTTTATAGAGGGTAAAATTTACTGAATGTTTGTGTATCCCCAGAATCCCATGTCATGACCCTTACTCCCAGTGTGTTAGTTTTGGAGGTGGGGCTTTGGGTGGCAATTAGTTCATTAGTGTGGACTAGTCATACATGGGATTATTGTCCTTGTTTAATGACACAAGACAGCTTTATTTCTGTTTTTCCTCCTTGTGAGGATATGAGAGGCCAGTAGTCTGCAATGGAAATAAGTCTTTATCAGAATCCTAAAATGCTATACCCTGATCTTGGGGGTCCAGTTTCCAACACTGTGAGAAATGAATGTTTATTGTTTAAGTCGTTATAATGTCTCTACATAGCAGAAAGACAGAGATCAATGGTGCACTATTTATAAAAATTTAAAATGTACCTTTTGAGAAAGCAATTTGCCTTCTGGGAATTTGGTCTACAATCATATATGAATAAGAGTATGTGAATGACAAAGTTTGTGTAAGGAGATTTGCTGCAGTATTGCTCACACAGACAAAAAATTAGGGGAGAGAAGGAAAAAAATATGTTTACAAACCAGTTAAACAAATTATGCTATATTCATCCACTGGAATCCCATGCAAGAATGGAATAAATCAGCTTTATAGTTCAGGGAACTTCAAAAAAATTGTGCAAAATGGATTTTAAATATAAGTTTATTTTGGTGCAAAGAAATTTAAATCCATGCATATGAGAGGCCTTCAAAAATGTTCATGATGATGTGGATTATGACAGAGCAGCATGGATTTCCAAATGGGATGGCACACATGAACTTTGTGAAATGCTGTTGTAGACATGGATATTAAATGATGCAGTGTTAAACTACAATATGTAGATGCTGAATATATCAGCACCATTTTTTATTTAACATGTATGTTTGCTTAGGAATAGAGTCTTTGGGAAGTAGTGTAGGATCCTAGTATAAGTGATTGCCCCAGGAGATAAGGAACTTGATGAAGGCGTAGGAAGGAGGTCAACTTTTCATCGTATATCCTTTTGAACCTTTAAAACATTTTATGTCTTGATATATTTATTTATTAACTATTCAACAAGACATTAATTAATCTAAAAACAAAAAATATATACAGATATGTGCCACTGTTTAACTTCATATGTGTAACTTCTAAATCAACTAAAGGATAGGTTTCTAGGGGGGATGCACTGCAGTTTATATGTATAGAAAGATACTTATTATCAAGAAAAATAAGTATTCTTTTTAGTATTTGCAAAAAGAGAAAGTTGGTTAGAAAAGGCTGCACATTGTTCCTAGGGGATAATTACTTCAAATAGTATGATATTTGTAAGTTTGCCTTGGTCTCATGCAAATAACAGGCACATAAAATTCATTGACATTAGTGTCAGTGTTAGCTTTAATTTGATGTCACTCAAAGATCATTTGGGAGGTTCAAAAATAATAAAAATGATCTTCACTCTAATTCAGGGTTGAATTTTTTCAGTAGAGGCACTACCAAAATAACAAGAAGAAAGAAAGAAAGCAAGTGAAAGATATTTAATCCTTGAATTTCACAGAGTAAAAGGACCTTTCTCAATTGTCATGTCCTTTCCTTTTACCTACCTCTTGTTCAGTTGAAGTAAAGTTGAGTATTGGTTTTCAAGAACTTACTATGAACTAGAAATGACATTCCCTGAGAAGGGGAGAGATTATCGTGTTTTTAGCCATGGAACCATTAGGAGAGAATGTTCTCCCTTCTTCTATAGAAATGTTGATACAGAAGGGGATCTAAATTCCCAGCAGCCAAATTTTATCAGTTACAGCAGAAACATTTCCTTTTTGGCATCTCACTTTTGTTGCAGACAAAGAAATTCAATAAGAAGCAAATGTCCAGTGGCTTTGGGGCATGTAATCTTTCAAGGCTGGCAGGTTTCCTTGTGTTTGAGGATCAACCTAATGTTTATAAAGGTCAGTTTGCTCAGATAGCTATAATTAATGAAGAGTAAGTAGTGATTTTTGTTAGAACTCATGGAAGGAGCTGAGTTCTACAAGATGTATTTTTATTCCATGTAATCCCATCTCTCAATGAAAAAGACAATATTTATGGATATATGTATGCAGCTATACTTCTACTCATAAGATTGATTCCATTTTTTTTATTTGATAGGCACAGTTAGAGAGAGAGACAGAGAGAAAGGTCTTCCTTCTGTTGGTTCACCCCCCAAATGGCTGCCACGGCCGGCACACTGCACTAATCCGAAACCAGGAGCCAGGTGCCTCCTCTTGGTCCCCCATGCAGGTGCAGGGCCCAAGCACCTGGGCCATCCTCCACTGCCCTTCCGGGCCACAGCAGAGAGCTGGACTGGAAGAGGAGCAACCGGGACTAGAACCCGGCACCCATATGGGATGCCGGCGACGCAAGCAGAGGATTAACCAAGTGAGCCATGGCGCCGGTTAGATTGATTCCATTTTTTAACACATATTTATTTATTTGAAAAGCAGAGTTACAAAGAAAAAGAAGAAGACAGAGAGGGAGAGAGAGAGAGAGAGAGAGAGAGAGATGTTCCATCGGCTGGTTCACTTCCCAAATGGCCACAATGGCTGGGGCTGGGCTAGGCCAAAGCCAGGAGCCAGGAGCTTCTTCTAGGTCTCACATGTGGGTGTGGGACTTGGGCTATCTTCTATTGTTTTCACAGGTACAACAGCAGGGAACTGGACGGGAAGTGTAGTAGTCAGGATTCCAACTGGCACCCAGAGGTATGCCAGCACTGCAGACAGTGGCTTAATGACTACGCCACAGCACCAGCCCCCACTAATTCCATTTAGAAACAAATGAAGCTGTACTTGAAATGACTTCAGTTAGTGTAGTCCAGGTGAACTCTAATCATATATTCACCGAAACAGTACAATATTAATAAGTTAGGCCGGTGATGCGGCTCACTATGCTAATCCTCCGCCTTGCGGCGCCGGCACACCGGGTTCTAGTCCCGATTGGGGTGCCGGATTCTGTCCCGGTTGCCCCTCTTCCAGGCCAGCCCTCTGCTGTGGCCAGGGAGTTCAGTGGATGATGGCCCAAGTCCTTGGGCCCTGCACCCCATGGGAGACCAGGAGAAGCACCTGGCTCCTGCCATTGGATCAGCGCGGTGCGCCGGCCACAGTGCGCTGGCCGTGGCGGCCATTGGAGGGTGAACCAATGGCAAAGGAAGACCTTTCTCTCTGTCTCTCTCTCTCTGTCCACTCTGCCAGTCAAAAAAAAAAAAAAAAAAAAGTCAGCAAGTTCTGCTTGCTGGTGGATAGTTACATGTTTATTGCATTTGAAATATTGAATGACAAAGAGTAAGAGAAGAGGATGAGTTTATGACCCAGCGTAGCAAGCTTATTACTAGACTAAAGCAAATACTAATGTAACTCATTTAGTTAAGCCCAGTGATATGACTTGATGAGTAATGAATCAAAAAGTCCGATATTCTTTTACTCTGTCAATTGAAATATATGTAGTTTGGTGAAGACAAGATATTGTGGTTCACTGAAAAAAATGGGGTCAGACTGGTGTGCCAAAGAATGGATTATCATTCCAGCGCTTCCCGTTTGGTAGTGAATGACCCTGAGTAATAATTGGACTTTTCTGGCTTCCCTTTATACATAACCTAAGAGAATAGGACTAAATGATCCCTAAAGTTTGTTCCACCTATAAAATTCTACAATTTAATTAAAATTAGCCAATGAGACTTGCTTGCCAGCAAATCACAGCAAGAAGACAGACATGCTATTAGAGATTAATCTGAAGGTTGTAGTAACAGAAAAGTTGTGCAATAGCTAGTAGCATATTAGTCTTTTGTTTTGACGAGTAAAGTTTGAAGCTGTCAGCACTAAGAGTTAGAACTAAACTGAAGCAAACTGAGGTTTATAACATTCACAGTTTAAAGAGACAAGAAATACCCAAACATTGAATTCTTTCTTTTAAACCTTGTTCTCTTGTGAAAATAATTAATTTACTCTTCGATTTCACATGTTTCCCTTCTTATGCACTACCCTAGAGCCTTCCAGGCTTATCTGCCACCAAGCCTGTGTTAGGCCTGACTAATAGAAGCTGAGACTGATCAGGGGTTCTTGACATGTAACTTAGGGAGGATCTGCTCTTGACTAAAAACTGTAATGGGGCAGCAGGGTAAGTGAAGCGTGAGAAGCAGCTCAGCTTCCTAAAGAACTTAGGCTAATACATTTCCTAATCAAGATTTTTCAAAAAGAACACAAAAGGTAACTGTTTTTTTTTTTTTAATTTATGTATTTGCTTGAAAGATGAAGTTAGAGGGGAGAGAGAAAGAGAGAGAGAGAGGTAGAGAAACAGAGGGATCTTCCATCTGCTGGTTCATTCCCCTAATGGCAGTAACAGTCAGGGTTAGGCCAGGCCTAAGCCAAGGGCCAGGGGCTTTATCTGGGCCTTCCATGAGTGTGGCAGTAGCCCAAGCTCTTGGCACTTCTTCCATTGCCTTCCCAAGTGAATTAGCAGGGAGCTGGAGCAGAAGTGGAACAGCAGGTCTCCAGCTGATGCTCATATGGGACACAGGCAGCAGCTTAACCTGATGTACCACAGTGCTAGTCCCAAAGTAACTATGTTTTAAAGCAATGCTTTTTATAGCTGCTGAGTTACCCATTCCAAAAAGAATACACAACCCTTTGAATTCACATGATAACCTCTAGCACTTTTTAATAGCTGCTCAAACTTAACACGGAGAGAGACAAAGAAGCCTTGTGCTTTCTTGGTGCTAATCACACTCTGTTAAGAAATGTAAGTTCATTCCAACTTTATCCAAGACTTCACTTTGTAAATAGGATGGAGTAGTTAACAGTGAGGCACTTTTGACTACTTTAAGAACCTAAAGTTTGAGGTTTAAAATCAAAGCCTCTATGTAACAGTTACACAAAATGGGCTTTTGATAGAGGGAGCAACGTCCATAACAGAAATTCAGTTTCCCCCTCTGGAAAACAAAGCATGTAAAATTCAACTTAGAGGAGAAAATGTGACTCAGAACTACTGAAACAGTGTTACAAGGTTGCATGGCTGTGAGGAGGAAGCCAGCTATCTCTCAGGAGTCCTCCAACGATGCCATTTACCATCCTGCATCACAGCATCTTGGCACCATCTGTAGACCGCACCACAGTGTTATTGGCACAGATAAATAAGTATCAGAACACCGAAAGTGAGTACATATCTCAGGAGAAGATGCGTCAACCAAGTTCCCCTTGCCAGTGTAAAAAAGTAGCATAACTAATGGTTTCTATATTCCCAAAGCCGTAGAGAGAAGGGCTGGAGACCTTAGGCTTGCATCAACTCTCTCCTTGTAACATTTTGGAAGTCATGTGATCATCGCGATGTTGCTTTGTGGGCATAGAAGCAAAGCAGGAGAAATCATGAAAATAAATTCTAGCTGACACTGTGGATGCCTGGCTGTGTGTCCTGAGGGCTCACCTCTGACTTAGCCTGCAACCCTGATGGGGACAGGTTCAGGTGCACCAGACATCTGGCCATTTTAAATGACTACTTCTTTCTGTTTCCCTACTGGAGGGTCTCCTTCACAGGAGGAGCTTTGTTAGCTACAAGCAAAAACAACTCAGAATTACCCAGGAGTTTATATTGCGCTGGGCGGTAGACTATAGAAAAATGCCCCAGACTTCTCTTCCCACTGTAGATGTGTTCTGAGGCACATTCCATGGGGTTGTCCACACTCACCCCCTACTCATGATTACACTCTTTATTGGCTTTCTTCTAGAGTTTCCAGATAAAGCCATAATTAATCCAATTCAATTTGAATTTCAGATAAAAGCAAATGATTCTTTAGTATAAGTATTTCCCATGTCATATATGGGATAAACTTGTACTAAAAAATGAAGGATTGTTTTATGTGAACTTCAGATTTACTGAGTATTCTGTATTTTTCTTTACTAAATATGACAACTGTAATCTCATTTTTCAGTTTCCTTATTTCCTGAGATCATTTCTGACATAAAATAGTCTTCAGGTCCTGCTTCTTGGTGAATTAAAACTAAGATAGAACTTGAAGGTTTTGTGTCCCTGAGCCAAACTCTGATAATTTCTCACATGGTATCAATTCTTCCCTTTCCACCAATCAAATCTTGATTTTATTCTGGGTATCAACATTCCCTTTTTGGGCCATAAAATCTTTAGACAAAGCTTAAAAGAAGCCAGTTTACTTAGGGAGCTCCTTAGGGAAATATCACTTTTTTCTATCCTCTTCATTCTTGTAGAGAAGTGAAATGAAATGGCTGGAGCTCCAGCAGCCATCTTAGACATAAGACTAATTTTAGAATTGAAAGCAGGTGCCACAAACTGCATATCATTGGATTTTCTCTGCATATGAGAATAGAACACTATTTATTTAGATTTCTGAGATTCAGATTCAGTTTCTGTTTCTGACAGCTGATTATAGTTCCAAGCTACTACAGTTCCTGTGGCACTAGGGACTGTTATTTTTTTTTTTCAACAGGATGAAAAATCTTTGACATGCCATCTTCTTTTATTTTTTTCAAGATTTATTTATTTACTTGAAAGTCAGAGTTACACAGAGAAGGAGAAGCAGAGTGAGAGAGAGAGAGAGGTCTTTCATCTACTGGTTCACTCCCCAGTTGGCCACAACAGGAGCTGTGCCAATCCGAAGCCAGGAGCCAGGAGCTTCTTCCAGGTCTCCCACATGGGTACAGGGGCCCAAGGACTTAGACCATCTTCTGCTGCTTTCCCAGGCCATAGCAGAGAGCTGGATCAAAAGTGGAGCAGCGAGGTCTCGAACCAGTACCCATATGGCATGCCAGCACTGCAGGCAGCGGCTTAACCCACTATGCACAGTGCCAGCCCTGACATGTCATCTTCTTAGAAAAGGGTTTCCTGTCTTTGAGTATTTCTTATTAATCCTCAAGATGGTTTCATTCATCATTCTCCATCCTTTGTTTATGTGTCCATATAACACTGTCTACTTTGAACCCTTGTTATAGGGATAACTGCAGTAACATTTATAATTGTCTGGCACAAAATAAGCAAATAGCAAAAAAGTATCCACTACTATACCCATCTTCAGATTGTAAAAAAAAAAAAAAAAAAAAAAAACAGGATCAGCAAGTGAGTATTTGGTTGCTTTAAGTTCTTGGTCACCAGACAATGAGAGTTTTCCATGTTGATTCTTTACAGAGGTCTGTGAAAGTCTTCCTAGGGGTTCTAATGGAGGAGTTCTAATAGAACTTCCTTGGAGTTCTAATCAAATATAGTAGGCTTTCCTACAGTGGGTTATTTGCACATCGATTGGAAAGTCCTAACTGCTGAAATATTTAGGAGTAAATATGTATGTAACTTTTAAAGGCTTTAGAAAATAATTATAGATTGATAGATGAGACAGGTAAATAGAGAAATAGATAGAAACAATGATACAACAGATGGACCAAAGTATTAACTCTGGGGAGATCTGGATGAAACATCCGAGTGTTCTTTGCATTAGCTTTGCAGCTCTAAGTTTGGGATGATTTCCAAAGACAAAGTTAAATAAAAATAATGTGAAGCCTGCTAATAACTGATGGACCACTGATTTAGATCAGACTCTCAGAAATGAGGAAACCAAAACAGCCAAAGACATCCTCAAGTGCTAATAGCCATATTGGATGGCATCTCCCAAGGCTCAACGTTCATACAAATATGCTTTTTAATGAAAAATAAAATACTTTATGTTTACATGATATATAAATCATCAACTCCGCAATGCTGTTGCTCTCTCTTTACACAAATAGCATATGGCTAATTCCATATTTCAAAAATATCAAGTGTAATTTTGTTCACAAATTTTAGACCTGTTTGGAGCTTCCTTATTATGTTTTACACTGCAGAAAATCTTCTGTTGTGCCCCTGCTGTTTATTTTGGATAAATTAAAATTGTAATATAACCTTGCCTTAGGACATGTTTATGTTCTATGTGGATGGGCTTGGGGGGAGGTTCTGTCCCTTGCAGCCCTTTGATGGCTTGGTTGGGGCAAGAGTGGAAGGGATGGGGTGGGAGCCAACCTTCCATTCTTTCTCCAGGTTTCTGACTATGCTAAAGAGATTTTCTTTCTTTCTTTATCTTTTTTCTTCTGTTTTTCTGTTTTTTTTTTTTTTTTTCTTAAGGCTTTGAAGGAATGGGAAATTTCTGTGGTAGTTGATAGCAAATACAGAAAACTCATTTGCATATAGATGTTTCAGGTTGCTGCTGCATAATCCCCTGAGAGAGGCCTTGTTTAAATGGGCAGACAGGCTGGCATGGGGCTGCCTGTTCCTAATGAAAACTAAATTGAAACTTGAGAAACATTTGCCTTGGAGGTGGCAAGGCTTTTTAGAGTATCAATTTAAATCTGAAAGATGCAGGCAGGCCAGTTCCAAGATGCCCCCCACCTTTAAAAACCCTAAATCAAGAGATAGAGGAGAAATAGAAAATGATAAATGATTGGATAAAATCTAAGTTCACCAATGTGCCTTTTCTACTTAGAAATTCTGCCTGAGGAATTTAAAACAGTAGGAAAAGTAGAAGAGCAGAGAAGAGAATGTGGAGGCTCCATCTATGGTAGAAAGGCCTTGGAGAGAGAAAAGGTCTTTTCCAGATATCTTGGTGAGCCAGCCCCTTTGAGACAACTGGTAATCCATTTATAGGCTACAGATTTTTCAGATTGAATGTCCCCTGAACTTGACTGTGGGCTAAGCAGATAAGGACAACTCAGAAAACAAGATAATGTGGAAAGAAAAAAGATTACAAAAAGGTCAAAAGATTAGCTGGGGGATAAGAAGAAGTCAGAGGAAAATGAGGGAAAAGGTTAGAAACTGATACTAGGCAAGGAAGATAAATCAAGTTAGCAGGTGGAGAAAGTGAACACGGGAGGAAAGTAAAAAATAGCATCAGGGGAATTGGCCACAAGGTAAGAGAAGAATACAGAAGTGATTAAGAATAAAAATGCAAGAAAACAAAAGGACTGACAATGTGGATGAAGGAAGTAAAAGAAGATATTAAACTAAATACTTTTAAGGCTTCTATGTCTGACTCTAATGAGAATCACTACGTTAAAATTTTCATTATTTTTTGCCCAAGAAGAGCTAATCTTTTCCTTGTTGTTATTACCAACAACATTGTTTTCCTTTGATCAAATTCTATGGTATTTTTGACTCAGCATCTGGAATTGGGTATGATATGTTCCCTCATTAGCTAAAGCATCACAGAGTTAGATCAAGCTTTTAAAATGAACATATTAAAGGAGATTTTAGTGAATTTGCAGGAAAATTAATAACGTTGCTTCTCCAGCACACATGTATGCATGCAAACACACACTTTCATGTGCATGAACACATGGGCAAATACACACGTATGCATGCTTACTAGATTTAGAGCATATTAATAATTAGGTGCATACTGCTTACAACATGTGAACCAAATTTATCCTACAGTGACATGCATTACAAATAAACATTTATTGGGTACCTGTTCTATTCAAGGTTGATACTTAAGACATGAGCTTTACTGGCAGTCTGTGCTCACACTGCTTAGTCTAGTGTGACATAAACAATTAGATGATAAAATATATACTATGGGGAAAGGAAAAATAGAAGTATAAGGAAATAGCATTTGTTATTCAGAGTAACGATACAAGGTAGAAGCTGAAACATGGATGGATTTGTGTTTATTTGCTTTAGAGAGATTATTAGGCAATGTGAAGCTAGATTCATGGGCTAAATTATTTTGGGTATGGAGTTGGTAAGGAAAGCAGTCCTGAGGGACGGTAATTGAAATGCAGGGTAGAGACAGAAGGGTCCTCCTGGAAACAGAAGTCTTCAAGTTTGAAGAAAAAGGGATCTGTGAGGTCAGTAAAGAAAATGCAGTAGTCTTTCCTTCCGCTAAATCTCTAGGAAAGCTTCTTATTCTCTCTCTCTTTTCTTTTTTAAACAAGGTCCATTGACATAGATTTTCTATATTCTGCCAAATGTTGACTACAGAGACTGAACCCTACACAGGGAAGCATTTGTTATGTAAAAACAAAAATGAAAGTGAAGAAGTAATGACTCGTTCAACACTTAATGATTCAGGACCTACTCTATTCCAGGCTGTCCTCTGGGTAAGAGTAACTGAGCCAGTCCCTATGTGCAGTAGGCCCACAATCTACAGGATTTCAGTTGGAAAATATTTTATCTATTTTTCAATCTATCATTCGTAGACCCAATATTTTGAAAACCAAAATAAAACAAACAGCCAAAAATAAATTTAAACAAATACAGAACTATCTGAAGTTAAACACATTGTGTGCTAACTATATGTCAAATGCTATACTAAACACTTTAGATTCAATATCTCATTTACTCATCAGTCAATTTTCGAGGTAGATAGTATAAACAACTTCCTTCTATATGAAAGAAATAGGTTTATAACTATTAAGTATCAAAAGTCATGAGTCAGTCCTTCCTTCCTTCCTTCCTTCCTTCCTTCCTTCCTTCCTTCCTTCCTTCCTTTTTCTTTGCAGAGAAAGAGGCAGACAGAGATCTCCCATTTGTTGGTTTATTTCCCAAATGCCCTCAACAGCCTGGACTGGGCCAGGATGATGGCAGGAGTGCAGAATTCCATCTAGGTCTCCCAAATGGGTGACAAGAACCGAAGTATTTGAGCTGTCACCTACTGCATCCAGGGTGTGCATTAGCGAGAAGCTAAGATCAGAAGCAGAGCCAGGACTCAAACCTAGGTTCCCAAGCAACATCTTAATCTCTTCTACCAAACTCTTGCTTACTCCCTGCAAATCATGATTATTACATGACAAATCTGAGGCTAAACCCACAGCTATTTGGTGCCAACGCTCATATACTTTAGACACCTCATGGTCATCAGGAAGAATTTGAGATAGAGTCTCTCAAAAATGGAAACTATGTTAAGTAGTTTTGTTTGTTTGTTTGTTTTTACAGGTAGAGTTACAGACAGTGAGCAAGAGAGAGACAAAGAGAAAGGTCTTCCCTCCATTGGTTCACTCCCCAAATGGCTGCCACAGTTGGCGCTGCACCCATCCAAAGCCAGGAGCCAGGCGCCTCCTCCTGGTCTCCCATGCGGGTGCAGAGCCCAAACACCTGGGCCATCCTCCACTGCCCTCCCAGGCCACAGCAGAGAGCTGGACTGGAAGAGGAGCAACTGGGACTAGAACCCGGTGCCCATATGGGATGCTGGCGCCGCAGGCAGGCAGAGGATTAACCTAGTGAGCCAAGGCGTCAGTCCCACTGTTTTGTTTTTTTAATTCATCAAGGGCAGAATCCAAGGGAGAAGTACTGTGTTTCAGACTGACAAACAACTTTACTAGAAACTCACATGTGGAATGGGCTGCATGCATCTCGCATTCTGGTACTTGGATTCAATTCCTAGCTCCAATTCCTGACTCTAGTTTCCTGCCAATGCAGCCCCTGGAAGACAGTGATGATGGCTCTAGTAATTGGGTTACTACTACACATATGGGAGACCTAGATTGCATTCTCAGCTTATGGAGTCAGCCTCAGCTCAGCCCTGGCTGTAGCAAGTATTTGAGGAGTGAACCAGAGAATGGGGGTGCTCTTTCACTTTTTCTGCCTCTCAAATAAATAATTTTTAAGAAAAGAAATTCATATGGGCAATGTCCACATAATATTAATGAAATATTATAAAAAATGTATTTGCTCTGACAAGTACGCGGCTGCCTTTTGTTACACTCACTACTCAGAGAGTCCCCTGGATTTTTCACTTATTTTTCTTTGTTCAGAGCTGAACCAAAAGCATTGCCATAAATAATATAAATTTATTTATGAAAATTAAAAATTATATAACTGTATAGTGTGTAACTTCAAGATATTACTGAATTTGGTTCTTTGGTTTGTGAAAATATCTTTCGTGACAAAATATTCATGTATTTCTGGTTTTAAGGATGGATAGACTAGAATGAGAAAGGAGGGATGGGAAAGGAATGGGGAAGGGGAAGAGAAGAAGGAGGAAAGTAAATGGATCTCTTTGGATGGAGTTCCCTACCTTTTGTTTTATGAGTTTACCTTGTATACCTTTCTCTTGTCATTGATTTCAAATGGCTGCAATCCCAAGCCAGAATTCTGCTTTGGCATGTCAAAAAACTTTTTAAAAATAAAAACCAAAAGAATTTAAAAAGTTTTTATAATTAAACTAGGGAATTAAAGGCAACAATACATTTATATATAAAATAATATTCTGAAAATGAAGAACATCAGCAGAAGAGAAACTCCTTCAGGAATTTTAATAACTATTGGACTAAAATCACTCATTACTCTCAGGCACACTGCATTCTGGTTGACCTTGTGAAATGTCTACTTGATGGCTTTTAGAATCACTTATCCATGCAATGTTGGCATCTCTATGCTATGTTGGAAATCCCCATTTTTTATTTCAATTAAGTTCTGAACGTCCCCTCTTCTCCCCCACTAAAATATGCAGATATCCTGCATTTGCAGGCAACCACAAAGGATAAATTGAAGGCTGTGAAATGATCCTAATATTGGAAAATATTTATGCTAACTCATACATTTATCTGTAATAAAGTTTCAGAAGTTAAGTACTGGTTATGTATCTGAAGTTCTTGGGAAATTCTTTAATGTAGTGATGAAAATTCTTATGAAAAACCTGGGAAACATCTTAGTAAATTTATGGGTGGATTTAGTTTGGATTTTGCCTCTGTCTTCTTATCAGTTATTTAAAAAGGCATCCATGACTGTGGAGGGATAAAATCCATTTTGTTTCTAAATCGTCTGTCCTGTTCATTCACATCGCCACTTTAAATATTTATTAAATGGCTGATTACTGTTTGCCAGATGCTATGCTTTATGTACTCACATGATCTCATATAATCCTCAAAGGAAATCTATGAGCTAGGTACAATTGTTATTTTCATTTTGTAGATTCACAGAGAGATTAAGTAACTTGCCTGAAGTCCGCAGCTGGCAAGTGGCAGAGCTCGGGTATCTGGGTATGGACCTGTGTGACTCGGAAGACTGAATGCACTCTGCTCCCAGCTGCAGACAGAAATTAGCTACAAAGAACTGACATCCTGACATCTGTTATCCTCTTCTTGGAATAAATATATTCTCATCTTTTCTTGGGGACCTGGCGCTATCTATAGGTCATGTGTTCCGGGTAGAACTAACCCTACCAGCTGGTTCCTGGGGTAGGCACATGATGCAGCCCTGGTCAGTCAGAACTTTCTGTGTTCTGGCTATCATGATTGAAAGGAGTGCTTCTTGAGGTCCCTGTATGGGTAGAGATGAAATTAAGATCCTGAGAGCCAAAAAAATGAGAAGAGACATAGGCCTAGGGTTAAATTTGAACCCTGCATCCAGTAGTACATTGGATTCTTGGGCATGTCAGTTACACAGGCTACTAGATATCATCATCCTTAGTTTTATGTTTCATAAGCTAGTTTAACTTGGGCTTCACTAACAACTGAAAAGGCCCGGATGAAGGAGGCACAGAGCCCTCTCTTGCTCAAGAGACAACTGTGCCTGGAAACACTTGGAGGACTCTGGGATCTCTTCCCTTAGTTCTTTCTACTTCACCAAAGGCTGACTCCTTCCCAAATCTCTAGTGATCTCACCTTTTCAGCTTGGAGATAAGACAATATTACATTTGAAGTTTAAACCATGGATTTTTATTTTTTCCCTTGTGGGAGTTTTCAAATACTTGCTACCTCCTTGCCTTTGTATTCTTTTTTGCCCATTGCTGGCATCTGGATCAGCAGCACAGATGGGATACAAGTTGGGGAGGTTTACAATCCTCACACTTAGGAGTTTGGCAACGAGCAGCTGTCTTAGTGCCTTGGAACTGCTATAATAAAATACCAGGAACAAGGTGATATATAGTCAATAGGAAATCACTGCTGACTGCTCTGGAGCCTGGAAAGCCCACAGTTAAGGTGCTAGCAGATCTGGAGTCTGGTGAGGGCTCCCTCTCTGATTCAGAGATGGTGACTTCTCACTGCATGCTTATATGCTGGAAGACACTGGCTAGCTCTCCTGAGTCTCCCTTGCAAGGAAGCCTAATCACCTTCCAAGGCCCAACCTTCTCACAGTGTCACATTGAGGGTAAGATTTCTATTTATGAATTTTAGGGAACATGATGATTCAGATCATAGCAGCATTGTTAGACTAAGTTCTTGTGTTCCCTCAAAACTCATATTTTGATGTTCTAATCCTCCATGTGATGCATTGGTAGATGGGGCCCTTAGGAAGTAAGTAGTCTTAGAAGAAGTCATGAGGATAGAGCCCCCACAATGGGATTAATGTTCTTCTAAGAGGAAGAAACATCATGTGAAGTTACATCAAGGAAGAAGACTCACTATCAACCTGCTGCAGCCTAATCTTCATCATGTCATGCTTCAGAATTGTGGGAAATATATTTCTGTCAGGTTCTCAGTTTATGGTATTTTGATGCAGTAGCCTGAGCAGACTAGGAAGGATACAGGGATATTTTTTAAATTCATTGTAATAATTCCATGAAGCAACCAATATATTTCTGAGACTCAGAAACTATGAAAAATTAGCAAATTTTATTAATTGTTATCTGTTAGAATATTTTGATTCAAATGATTGAGAATTTCAGGTAATATTCTTTTTATTAAAAAAGATTTGATTTTTAATTTGAAAGGCAGAATATCAGAGGGAAGAGGAGATAGATGTACCTATGTATGTGTATGTATAAATGCATGTGTGTCTATATCTATAGATGTAGGGAAATTTTGAATCAAAACTTGATACCTCACTGGACTGTATAATCAGATAAGTAGCTAGTCTTGTTTGTGTGATCCCTTTGACTCTTAGACCTATCAGTGTGATCAGTTGTGAACTGAAGTTGATCACTTGGACAAGTGAGATGGCATTGGTACATGCCACCTTGATGGGATTGTATTGGAATCCCCTGGCACATTTGCTATTGCAAAGAATTTAAGGAGTGAGGTATTTCAACAATCCATTCATGGTGTAGAAAACAGAGATAAAATGGAGAACATTATCCATCTGCATAAATTAAATTTTTTAACACCTGGAGCATGATCTTGTTCTTTAGGATGAAGTATGAAAATGGACCCAGTGTTCACTTCCTTATAAAAATGTTCCTAGGGACAACATTTAGAACAGAAATACACATTAAATATATTGCTTGTTTAAGGACTGCTGAGGCTGTGAATATGAGTTTTTCAATTAGCACAAACACAGGTGTATTTTAAATGCTTCAGTCCCCAGCAGTTCTATTACTATAGGCTCTACCTTTGAAGCTTTGTTTTGATCATTTGTTGGCTCCAAAAAGAATTTTCTTTTTTGTTCTGTTATTCTATATTTTGCTTCTTTGATGTGGGTCTTGAGTGCCATGTTGTAAAAACACATTTTGTGAGCTTAAAAAAAACCACACACACACAATGCTCAACACTTACACATTTGGCCTCATTGAACAGTTTCCTTCCTGACAATTAATCCAAAGAGAATCGAGATGCTTTGCTTCCTCTATTCATCAAGGTGATTGTCAATTGAAAAGGGGGAAAATAGCATAGGAAGCTCAGACTCTTCAGTAGCTCTAAGCCAAAAGCAAAAAAAAAGTAGAGAAGAACTTTTTATAAAGCATTTGAATACATTTTAAATCATCCTTGTAAAATGTCCAACGTTTTCATGTGTTACAGATCAAAGAATGAAAAGAACCTTATTGAAGCATTTTCTTTAAATTTTTAGTGTGTCAACTTGTGTTAGTACTGTTCTGGAAAACTTAGCGGGCACTCAAAGTAGAAAAATAGGAAAAAAGCAGATGTTCCTTGCATTATTATTTATAGAAGAAAAGAATTAGAAACAACTGTATAAATATAGAAGATATTTAAATAAATTATGGTGTATCCACTGAGTGAAAATCAGCAGATATTTTAAGATGATGATTCTTAAAAATAATTGATATTCATGTTTTTTACTCCTGTAAAATAAAAGGATGAAACTTTTATTATAATATATGAATGTTCATACTAGTTCTTTTCTTAATACCAGAAACCTGGAGGTGCTACAAATGTTCCTCAGAAAATTAAAATATAAACAAATTGTGAGGAATTCATATGATGGAACATTATGCTACAATAAAAATAATGAACTGATGCAGGAATAAATTTTTAAAACATTATACTGAGTATAAAAAAGCAATATAAAAAATTGCAGTCTCTGCGTTCCATGTATGAATTTCTAAATTAGTTAAAAGTAGTCAGGCCGGCGCCGCGGCTCAATAGGCTAATCATCCGCCTGTAGCACCAGCACACCGGGTTCTAGTCCCAGTCGGGGTGCCGGATTCTGTCCCGGTTGCCCCTCTTCCAGGCCAGCCTTCTGCTATGGCCCGGGAATGCAGTGGAGGATGGCCCAAGTGCTTGGGCCCTGCACCCCATGGGAGACCAGGAGAAGCACCTGGCTACTGGCTTCAGATCAGTGCGGTGTGCCCGCCACAGTACGCTGGCCACGGCGGCCATTGGAGGGTGAACCAACAGCAAAAGGAAGACCTTTCTCTCTGTCTCTCTCTCTCTCTCTCACTGTCTACTCAGCCTGTCAAAAAAAAATTTAAAAGAAAAATTGATTTTTAAAACCTAATATGTTGTTTACAAGAAAATGCCAGACACGGTGTAGCTTATAAAAGAGAACTTTATTTTTAACAGTTCTATAGGCAGAGAAGTTCAAAATCCAGGCACCAGCAGATTTGTTTTCTAGTGACAGTTGGTCTACCTTCTGGTTCATAGATGACAACCTCTTGCTGTGTGGTAGAGGGAGCAATCAAGTGATTGGTCCTTTTGAATAAGGACACTAACCCTATTCATGCTCCCCATTACCTAATCACCTGCCCCAAACCCCCAATTCCAAATATCATCATTTTGTGGGTTAGGATTTGAAATATGAATTTATAGCATACTTTAATTTTATAAGATAAACAACCAAGAAACTATGTATACAAAAATTTTTGGAGAATCAGTAAGTGTCAATACATTTACATTCATTACCTTAATGTATGGAATTAGAGTGTTTTTTAATTTTATTTAAGTTTAACAAATTTCACATATATCATATATATAGATTTAGGACATGGTGATACTTCTCCCCCTACTCTCCCTCCCTCCCATGTGCCAACCCCTTTTCCTCCTCCCTCTCACATCACCACTCTTAATTTTTACGAAGATCTATTTTCCATTTAATTAGTGATCATATAGCTAACACTACACTAAGTAAAAGAATTTAACAAATAGTATGACAAGGTCATAGTCAAAGTGGAGGTTCTCTCCTCCCTTCAGAGAAAGGTACCTCCTTCTTTGAAGGCCTGTTCTTTCCACTGGGATCTCACTCACAGAGATCTTTTGCCAGAGTGTCTTGGCTTTCCATGTTTGAAATACTCTCATGGGCTTTTCAGCCAGATCCAAATGCCTTTAGGCCTGATTCTGAGGCCAGAGTGCTATTTAGGACATCTGCCATTCTATGAGTCTGCTGAGTATCTCACTTCCCATGTTGGATCACTCTCCCCTTTATTTATTCTATCGGTTAGTGTTAGCAGGTACTAGACTTGTTTATGTGCTCCCTTTGACTCTTAGTCCTTTCATTATGATCAATTGGGAACTGAAATTGATCACTTGGAATAGTGAGATGGCATTGGTACATGCCACCTTGATGGGATTGAATTGGAATCCCCTGGTATGTTTCTAACTCTACTATTTGGGGCAAGTCAGCTTGAGCATGTCCCAAATTATGCATACTAAACTGATCTTCTGTAAAAAAAAAAAAAATTATCAATTCCCAACTTGACTCTCACTGGGATTAAATGTGACAATAGGTCTGATATGATTTCATCATCATTTAAAAAAAATCATCTATTATTTTTCACTTTATGTTTCTGTGTGGGAGCAAACTGTTGAAATCCTTACTTAACGTATACTAAGCTGATCTTCTGTATATTAAGATAATCGAAAATGAATCTTGATGTGAATGGAAGGGGAGAGGGAGTGGGAAAGGGGAGGGTTGTGGGTGGGAGGGACGGTATGGGGGGGAAGCCATTGTAATCCATAAGTCGTACTTTGGAAATTTATATTCATTAAATAAAAGTTAAAAAAAAAGAAAACAAACAAAAACACTGTTCCTCAAGAGTATAGACAAGGGCTGTAAACAGTCATTGAATCTAAGAATGTCCAGTTCACTCTAATACATTACATTTCAGGTACTCTATTAGTTACTTCAGATTGGGGAAAACATGATATCTGTCTTTTTGGTACTGGCTTATTTTGCTAAGCATAAAGGTTTCCAGTTATGTCCATCTTGTTGCAAAAGACAGGATTTCTTCCTTTTTTTTAACAGCTGAGTAGTACTCCATTGTGTGTGTGTGTGTGTTTAGCATACTTTCTTTATCTAGTCAACAATTGGTTGACATCTGGGTTGATTCCATATCTTAGCTGTTGTGAATTTAGCTCCAATGAACATGGGGGTACAGATAACTCTTTCATTTGCTGAATTTTTTGGTTTGGGTAAATTTCCAGGGGGTGAGATGGCTGGATCATATGATAGGTCTACATTCAGATTTCTGAGGTATCTCCATACTGTCTTCTGCAGTGGATGCACCAGTTTACATTCCCACCAACAGTGGATTAGGGTACCTTTTTCTCCACATCCTCACCGGCATTTGTTGTTTGTTGATTTCTGAATGAGAAGCATTCTAACTGGGATGAGGTGAAAGCTCATTGTAGCTCTAATTTGCATTTCCCTTATGGCTAGTGATCCTGAGCAATGTTTCATGTGTCTGTTGGCCATTTGAATTTACTCTTGAAAAATGCCTGTTCAACTCCTTTGCCTGTTTCTTAGCTGGATTGTTTGTTTTGTTGTTGAATTTCTTGAGTTCTTTACAGATTCTGAATATTAACCCTTTATCATTTGCACAGTTTGCGAATATTTTTCCCATTCTGTCAGTTGCCTCTTTGCTGAGTGTTATTTTGCAGTGCAAAAGCTTCTCAGCTTGATGTAACTGCATTTGTCAATTTTGGCTTTGATTGCCTGTGCTTCTGGGTTCTTCTCTCAGAAGTGTTTGCCTATGCCAATGTCTTGCAGAGTTTCCTCGATGTCCTCTAGTAATTTGAGGGTATCAGAAGTTAGAGTATTTTATACTCTTCTGTTTCTGCTATTTGACTGGATTATTAAAATATCTGCTGGAAACATATTTTTAATTTTATATTCCTATATACTCTACAAAATTTCTCTGTGTCTTGATCTGTCCACCTATTGGTCTTCTGCGAGTCTAAACATCATCCATCCATCCATTTATCCTTTCACTTTCCTAAATTGTTACTGTTATGAAGAAATACAATAGCAGGTAGATATAGATATCTAGTATATGTATATATTTTATAGATACATTTTTTTTTCAAAAGGGCACTTGCACATGCCTGGATTTGTAGCAATTCTGTTTCATGATGATGGACCCTGAGGACACTCTTAGTTTCATGGATTTTCTTGCCCCTTCCCTTCCCTTCCCTTCCTTGTGCAGTCCTTCCAGAAAAAAAGTCATAAAGTATTTGATATATTTAAAGAGTGTAAGGTTCATTGACTGTTTATAATGCTTTGATCACTCAATTTGTCAGGATCAAAGAATAGGGAACTATTGATTACTTCATATTCTATATAAATCTGTTTGTATTACACAAAGATTATTTGGATACCATTGATTATTGTCTCTGGAATCTTAATGAAAATGAAAATGGTTCTCCTGGGAGGCTGTCATTCTAAGAAACAATAAAAATCTCAGCTGTCATCATCCAAAACAAAAAAAGGAAACTGAAGAATGATAATATTAGCAATGGAATGATTTGCAGTACTTGCATGTTTTTAGGAATACTTTTTCTGACAGCAATTTCTGTGATCTAACAACCTTTCAAGGTAAATGGCAGAATCATTGTGGACCTATTTTTCAGTTGAAGACTCTAGTTCAGGAGGTTCATCATGCAGTTTCATGGACAGAGTTAGCATGCAAGTCCAGGACCCATGAAATGTTGTTTCTACTATACAGCACTGTTTACCTCAATGGATCTTAAAATGTCCCCTTTCTTTTATCTACATGTTGTCAGTAATGGAGCTTTCTCTACTCTAGATTGAATGAACAGAAACAAAGAGGTTTCACAGAAATGTGGGTTGCTATTATTCTCATCAAAATTTCCCCTGTTTTGCTTCTAGTTTGAAGTTAGAGAAAGTAAAATGTAGCCTTATAGAACTTGCAAATAGTTTTGGACTAGGTCCATTAAATTCTTTAAAATGTGTAGACTCAAGGACTTAAAGACGTTCTAATAGTTTGAACATATTTTCCTTCTTGAGCCAAAGTATCAACATTCTAGATCCAACAGAAATCAGACTGATTTATGATTGTGGGTTATTGTCAAAGGAATAGGCATACTTAGTGGTAAAACTCCAACCAGAAAAAAATAATTTCAATAAGTTTAAACCTCAACATCTCCTATTTGAATAAATAAATATATTCTCACTCTTGGCTCTCCAACTTACTTTGTTTCTATAATCAATAAGTTTTAGAATACAGAAGGTTTATTCTACAAACCTTTTGTTCCCCCTGGGAGAACACTTAGTGTTGCCAGATAAATCAATGCCAAAAATACATATTTTACCAAAACATTTGTTTTGTAGATTTTATGTTTACGTATCCAGAACTTATGATTGCATTTTCTTATTGGCATGAACAGTTCTTTTTTTATTTAAAAACAACAAAAAAACCATAAAAATGTTTAGATGAGCTCCTCAGAAGAAAGCAATTGCAGACATTTCCAAGATAATACAATCACTTCTTGCTATTATAGAGGCTAGCACTCAATGAAATTTCAGTGCCATTAGCAGAGTGGAATCCTAGCCCAACTCATCTAGGTTTATGTTTTTAATTAACTAACTTTGCTCTTTTCAAAAGTAATGCATATCAAAGATGCCAAATCACTTGATGAGGAGTAGGAAACATTATTTCTAAATCATTAAAGAAGGCCAAGAGAAATTGCCTATAGACAATTGGCTTAATCTAAGAGTTCATCTTTTTCTGCCTGAAGTTTTGCTGAGCAGATGTTCCATTTTTCTCATTTTTCTTATCTTTTTGCAATATGATTTAAAAAGCATCCAAGGGAAAATTTAAAATTTCATGAGGAATGATGATTTAAGACCCTTTTTATCCCTTCCAGGATTTTCTTCTCCAGGCAGATCATTCAATAGGAGTTCATGTTCAAAAATAATTGTAAGCCCTGAGAACTCATGGCCTCAAAAGAAAGAACTTGTTTGAGCAAACAGAATAGGGTAGACCCAAGGGTAGGGGTTGTTTGCAAGACTGTCATTTTAAGTTCTGAAGTAATTTTTTGTCTTTTATTTTTTTTAATGTATGTAGGGAAAATTCCTGTCAAATGCATTAATTCTTAGTTTTAATTCCAAACTTAGTTAATGACTCATGTATATTTTATTTGCTCAGAATAGAGTCAGAGGGAAGTTATCCAATGTACATTTTCTGCCTTCTTACATTGCTATATTGGGGCTCAGAAACAAAATACTAAAAAAGGCCCTTAAAATATGGTGCCTTGATCTGCTGATTATTTTAAATTAAAGGCACCTGGGAATCAGCAGATGGTGGGTGAGGCTTTTCTCATCTACTAAAAAATGGATCCCACAAAAGGGGAAAATAGATGTCTTCAATCTTCTTACTGAAATTTCATTAACCGAGGAATATTAAGTTCACATCACAGAAAAAGAAATTGAAATTCAAACATCACACCTAGAAAACAGAGGTCTCTGTCCTAGGCCGTTGTCTGTACCTTAGATCCATTCACATTCCCAAAAAATCATTTATAATCCTCTCTAAGAAGGCCTGAAGTTTCCATTTCCTTCTCGTCTATGAGGAGGGTATTTAAGCTTCAATCATCTGACCCTTCTTTGAGTTTCTTATTTTGTGTGGTTCCCAAGCACATGTTCATATGAATAAATTTTTTACATCTTTTATCCTGCTATTTGATCTATTTTCCATTTATTTCAGGAGGCTCAATCACTGTTCAAATTGGGAGAATTTGAATATTCCTACATTTCGACATAGTCAACAGGCGAGCTTAAGATGTGTATGTTCAGTGGAGGGGCCAGCACTGTGGCTCACTTGGTTAATCCTCCGCCTGCAGCGCCGGCATCCCATATGGGTGCCAGGTTCTAGTCCCAGTTGCTCTTCTTCCAGACCAGCTCTCTGCTGTGGCCTAGGAGGGCAGCAAAGGATGGCCCAAGTGCTTGGGCTCCTGCACCCGTATGGGAGACCAGGAAGAAGCAGCTGGCTCCTGGCTTCGGATCGGTGTAGTTCCAGCTGTAGCGGCCATTTGGGGTTTGAACCAATGGAAGGACGACCTTTCTCTCTGTCTCTCTCTCTCACTGTCTGTAACTCTACTGTCAAATAAATATATTTAAAAAAGACTTATATGTTAAGTGGAGTAAGAGAGAAATTCCCTTCAGTCCTATATTTATTATCAGGCAAAATTGGGGCAAAGTCAGAAATGTAGACTAAAACAAGACTAGACCCTGGTTATCAGGATGGCTACTGAAGCCATAGCAGGAGCAGTAAAGAGGATAATAATATGAGTTCTCTCATTCATTCTACTCATTCACTCAATTCATAACTGGGTACTTGAAGTTATTAAAGTTAGAACACTGCTACTTTGTTTTTTTTTTTTAAATATTTATTTATTTATTTGAAAGTCAGAGTTACACAGAGAGAGGAGAGGCAGAGAGAGAGAGAGAGAGGTCTTCTGTCCGATAGTTCACTCCCCAGATGGCTGCAATGGCTGGAGGTATGCCAATCCGAAGCCAGGAGCCAGGAGTTTCTTCCGGGTCTCCCACGCAGGTGCAGGGGCCCAAGGAGTTAGGCCATCTTCTACTGCTATCCCAGGCCCTAACAGAAAGCTGGATTGGAAGAGGAGCAGCCGGGACTAGAACCAGTGCCCATATGGGATGCCAGTGCTTCAGGCCAGGGAATTAATCTGCTGCACCATAGTACAGGCCCCCAAAACACTGCTATTTTGCAAGTGACAAATTCAGGCTATTGGTTTTGTTTCTAAAAATTTTTGTTAGAGGGCTGGCATTGTGGTATAATAGGTAGACCCACTGCCTGCAACTGGGTGCCGGCTCGTGTCCAGGCTGCTCCACTTCTGACCCATTTCTCTACTAATGGCGTGGAAAAAGCAGCAGAAGATGGTCCAAGTGTTTGGACCCTGCCACCCATGTGATAGATCTAGATGATGCCCCTGGCTTCTAGCTTTGGCCAGGCTCAGCTTAGCCATTGTTGCCTTCTGGGGAGTAAACCAAAAGATGGGAAATTCATTTTCTCTCCCCCCTCCCCTTTTTTCTCTCTCTCTCTTTCTCTTTCCGTTGCCATTTTCAGGCCATTTTTCTGGTACACTGGAATGTATTTGATGAACATATGGAAATTTTTTTCCACTCTGACATCATCACAATAATATTAAAGCATATGCTAAAATTTATCTTACTTTGTGTGGAATATATAAAAATAGAGTCAATCATGCTCTCTTCCCCAGGCTGCAAAGAGAACCAGATAAATATGAGAATGGCTACTTTTCATATATGCAAGTTGGAAAATTCGAATACAAAGGCATCCTCTGGGTGCTTTTCCACTAACTGCACTACCTTGCATATGTTACTTTGGTTTTCTAAGTGTTACTGCCCAATATATAAAATGAAAATAATAATAATAACTATCATGAGGTGTTATGATCAAACAATTAATAAGGTAACTTACATTGACATGCTCAAAAATGTTTGATATTATTACTAAAGTTTTTTATTAACTGAATATAAAGTGATATACAACAAATTAAATGTTTATTCACCTTTGATGATACATATGCCTATGCATATACATCTATATACAGACATATATAGACACATAAGAGGGATCTTTAAAAACTTTCTGGAAAATATGTGTTATTAAAAAACTAGGTATGGATTTCAAACATTTTTTGCACCAAACTAATCTAAGCTAATAATTCCATTTTTCCGGATACTCTTTGGAGTACCCTCATAAACATACATGCACATATATACATGTTTGTGATTGTTTATGTAGAAATAGCTTCTGTAAAGCAAGTATTGCAGGAAAATTCAAGTAATGGAAAGTGACTTAGTAGTGTCTACATAGAGACCAGCTGTGCATGAGAAAACAGTTCTGACCCTCACAGAAGAAAGCCAGTGAGGCCTCAGGATGAGTTCATTTTGTAGCAATCAATTCAGAAGTAAAAGGAGTTTGTGAGGATCTGTAGTATGAAAACTGGACAGAGAAACATGGAAGATTGTGGAGTTTCATTACAATCAACTTTTTATATTTACATTTTGTTTTATTTAATGAACATAAATTTCCAAAGTACAGCTTATGGATTATAATAGCTTCCCCCCCATAAATTCCCTCCCACCCACAACACTCCCCTCTCCCTCTCCCTCTCCTCTTCCATTCACATCAAGATTAATTTTCAATTATCTTTATATACAGAAGATCAATTTAGCATATATTAAGTAAAGATTCCAGTTTGCACCCACACAGAAACACAAAGTGTAAAATACTATTTGAGTACTAGTTATAGCATTAATTAAACACATAACAGTAATTGTGTATTAATTACATAGTTCATCCAATAATTTTAAGTAGAACATAAAAAATACTAAAAGGGTAAAGTATTAAGTTTTTTTTCTGTTTCTTTTTTTTGTTTGTTTCGTTATATATATATTTTTTTTTATTTAATAAATGTGAATTTACAAAGTGCAGCTTTTGTATTGTTGTGGCTCCCCCCCCCAACCTCCCTCCCTCCCGTGGCCCTCCCCTCTCCCACTCCCTCTCCCATCCCACCCTTCATCGAGTTTCATTTTCAATTACCTTCATATACTGAAGATCAACTTAGTATATACTAGGCAAGGATTTCAACAGGCTGCACTCACACAACCGCACAAGGTATAGGGTATTGTTCGACTAGTAGTGTTGTTTTTAAGTTTCATAGTAGAACACATTAAGGACAGAGATCCTACGTGGGGAGCATGTACCCAGTGACTCCCGTTGTTGATTTAACAATTGGCACTCTTATTTATGATGTCAGCAATCACCCGAGACTCTTGCTATGAGCTGTCTAGGCTATGGAAGCCCCTTGAGTTCACCAACTCTGAACTTGTTTAGTCAAGGTCATATCACAGTGGAGGTTCCTTCCTCCCTTCAGAGAAAGGTGCTCTCTCCTTGATGGCCTGTTCCTCCTGCTGGGGTCTTGTTCACCAGGATCTTTCATTTAGATTGTTTTTTTTTGCCACCACGTCATGGCTTTCCATGCCTGTGAGACTCTCATGGACCTTTTAGCCAGATATGAATGTCCCAAGGGTTGATTCTGAGGCAGGAGTGCTGCCATTCTATGAGTCTGCTGTGTGTCCTGTTTCCCCCACAGGATCATTCTCTCCCTTTTAATTCTATCCTTCATTATTTGCTTACACTGGTCTTATCTGTGTAATCTCATAGACACATACCCTATCTTTTTGATCGGTTGTGTATTTATACATATCACTTTACCAAGTG
Source organism: Oryctolagus cuniculus (assembly GCF_964237555.1). Classification (NCBI taxonomy): domain Eukaryota; kingdom Metazoa; phylum Chordata; class Mammalia; order Lagomorpha; family Leporidae; genus Oryctolagus; species Oryctolagus cuniculus. Next base: position 170,631,579 of record NC_091432.1, read on the forward strand.
CGCTGGCATTGGTACCTGCCTCCTTGGTAAGATTGAGTTGAAACCCCCTGGCACATTTCTAGTTCCACCATTGGAGGTAAGTCCGAGTGAGCATGTGCCAACCTATATATCTCTTCCCTCTCTTATTCCCACTCCTATGTTTAACAGAGATCACTTTTCTGTTAATTTTAAATGCCTAAGAATGATTGTGCATTGATTACAGAGTTCAACCAGTGGTCTTATGTAGAACAAACAGAGCAACAACAACAACAACAAAAATACTAAAAGGAATAAAATAGTAAGTTGTTCCTCAACAGTCTAGACAAGGGCTGATCATGTCATTATTACAATAAACTTTAAGCCTGTTTGAGTAATCTGCACTTTGCCAGACCCAAGTTTCTATGATAGAAAACCTTTCATACCATTGTTTGAGGGTTATTGTTTACAGCCTCCATGGAATCTCGCATTTAGTCTGTGACATGTAGATTAACAAGAAAATCCTACATTAAAAACCTGCCAGCGAGCCATTCACTAGGAGCTGAGATGATCCCAGAGCTCTCGAAATATGGCTGTCAAAGGTTTCACTAGCTAAAGTTCAAGGAATGCGTTCCCTAAGGCTTTCATGATATTTAATAATTGTCCTTCATGGACTTTCCCTGTCCCATTTTTCAGTTATGAGTTTGTCCTTCCCCACCCTCTCCTTCCTTTGCATATTGAAAATCCATAAGCTGTGGAATGTAGATGCTTTTTGGAAGAAGGTTTGAGAAAGGACTAATTTCTCATATCATGTACCAGAGTGGCTCCTATATAGTGCAGGGGAGAGATGAGTCTCACTGTTCCCCATTCCCTGCCTTTATACATACAGCCTGGGGTTTATAAGAGGAAGAAGTTAGTGTTGTAACCACTTTTTTTTTTTAATATGCTAAGGCTTGTTATATCAGAATGGTGGGGTTTATGTGGAAGTTAGAAAATCTATCAAATGAGAGTGAAACTATAGTATCTCCTGTCTCACACTTACTAGAAATTTAATGAGTACTCAGTGAACCAGTGAATAGTAAATGAATCATTGTGTTTGCCTCAGCGTTTCCTTTCTTAAATTCCTCATCTGTATGGGATTTGTTCCAGATCAGAATTATAGGAAGTTTTGGGGCATGACAGCATACTTCTGTTCCACTTGTTGACAGATGAAAAGAGGCTGATTGCCTGAGCCACCTTGCCCTCACCGGGATGTGCTCAACCTGGCACAGACCAAACAATCCTCTTCATACAGTGATATTCCCCTGGGTGTCTGTGTTCAGACAGGAGCCTAAGCCAGCCAGTTGTTGGAAAGGCAGTGCTTGTCAGCAGTGAGCAAGGAGGGAGAGGGAAAAGAACACGGGAGCATGTTTCTTCTCCCCAGGGGAAAGGTCTCTGAGGAGCCAGGCAACGTGGAGGGCCCTAGTCCAGAATGCTGTGGCTCGGCAAAGGGCTTATGTCCCAGCAGGACGCTGAGGCAGAGGGCCAGGCAACGTGGACCTTGGCCAGAATACAGAGGGAGGGAGAGGACTACCATTTGGTCAGGCCCCAGGTGCCCAGTGCTCACACCACGCCTACCAGATTCTGAATTTATGGCTAAACAGCTATTTTTGGACCCCTCCTGCTAGTATAGCCACGACTCCACATATACTGCCTGCTTTGTTTCAGGAAGTGGGTGGACTTTGCTGCAGGTGGAAAAGCACAGCAAAAAAGGGAGAGAGAGCAGGGTTCTGCAGTCACAGAATGGCTTCCTTTCTGTGCTGGGAATTTGAAGTACTCTTAGTAATGTTGATTCCAGGAGTTGAAGAGGACAGAATGTTTTCTGCAGTCTGGGTAATGGCACAGGCTACACTGAGATTGTCAGTTCACCTGTTGGGGGTGGGGGCTTGTATCAACATCCCCTACTCCCCTGAAAAAATAAAAGGAAAATGGAATGAGTATAATAGGTTATTAAAATATAATTCTATTTTCTGCCCCAATGTCTATTCAAGGTGTTTGGAAGCAGTTATATCAGATCAGGTATTAATTTAATGGAGTCTGAAATATAACTGGATCCTATTGGTCAAGGTACAACAAATTAAGAGATACATAAAAACATTATATTGTTAAGCACTAGGGATTTCTATTATTGTTCATTGGTGTGACTTCAAATCTGAAGAAAGTGAAGACCTCAAAAATTCACATGTTGGTGGGGAAATTTTTGCATCATGCTAAGCAAACCAAAATACAAGACAGGGGTCCTTATAGCTTGACTCAGCTCTTGGGAATCCATATCCTAGAGCCTTGGGTGAATGTGGCAGATCAGGACATTCTCAGTAAAGTCCCTAGGACTCTTCTCAAGCTGGGAAAAGCCATTAAGAAAGCCAAGGGATAGAGACAGGATATCCTCCAGGTTTGTGCTTTATTTGATTCCCAACTGCATAAGGGTGACAACAGCTAAGGCTGCCTTTTCAGGGCTGGGAGGGTAAACACAGGTGGAACAAGGCCTGAAAGACATTTGAAGTCCAGATAGCCTTCTCCAGTGACTTTTAAGAGCACCAGGGTAGAGGTGGCCTGACAGAAGGAGTGTGACGTTTAGAGTCCTGAGTAAGGTTCACTAGGCATGCTCATTTCCTCTTTCATTTCTCTGTATACTGGCTAGCTTAGCCACTGTAACAAGATACCATAGACTGGGTGGCTTAAGCAACATTTCCTTTCTCAGAGTTCTGGAGGATTGAAGTTCAAGATCAAGGTGCCAGCAGGGTTTGATTCCTGATGAAGGCTCTCTTCCTGGCTTGCAGAGGGCTGCCTCCTCACTATACCAATACATAGCCTTTTATCTATATGGCAGGTCTCTGGAGTTTCATTATTTTATTTATTTAAAATATTTGGTGCCAGTATTGTGGCATAGTAGGTTAAGCCTCTGCCTGTGGCACTGGCATTCCATATGGGCTCTGGTTCATGTCCCAGCTGCTCCTCTTCCAATCCAGCTCTCTGCTTATGGCCTGGGAAGCAGTAGAAGATGGACCAAGTGCTTGAGTCCCAGCATCCATGTGGGAGACCCAGAAAAAGCTCCTGGCTCCTGGCTTCAGATAGGCCCAGCTCCAGCCTTTTTGGCCACTGGGGAGTGAACCAGTGGGTGGAAGACCTTTCTTCCTTTCTCTGCTTCTAATTTTTTTAAAATCTTATTTGTTTTTATTTGAAAGGCAGGTTTACAGATAGGAGGAGGGATGAGAGAGAGAGTGAGAGAGAGAGAGAGAGAGAGAGAGAGATATCTTCTGTCCTCTGGTTTACTCCCCAAATGGCCATAACAGCTGGGGCTGGATCAGGAAGAAGCCAGGAGCCAGGAGCTTCTTCTGGATCTCCTACATGGGTACAGGGGTTCAAGTACTTGGGTCATCTGCTGCTGCTTTCCCAGATGCATTAGCAGGGAGCTGGAGCAGAAGTGGAGCTGGCAGGTCTCAAACCATTGCCCGTATGGGATGCTAGAATCTCAGGTTGAGGCTTAACCTGCTGCACCACAACATCAGCCCCAGGGAGTTTCATTATTTTAAGGAGACCAGTCCTATCGGATTATGGTCCTATGTTTATGACCTTATTTAACCTTAATTTCCTCCTTAAAAGTGTAATCTCCAAATATAGTCACATTTGGGATTAGGGTTTCAATATATGAATTTTCAGGGAGACACAATTCAGTCCTTCACACTCTTTAAATGATTTTCTTTTGCAGAGGCATGTGGGAAAAGACAGTGATGGAAACTAAAACTTAAATCTAATGAAGTAAGTTCCCAAATGGAACTTGAAGGTTGAAAGTAGTAATGAATTCTGTATACATTTATACTTCTTCTCAATACACCTTCATATAGATTTTTTAAAACTTTTTTTCATGACAATCATGAGAGGTAAATTGGAAAAATGTTATTATCCTTGTTTGCCAGGCAAGAAATCTTACAGGGTAAGAGGGAGTGTGTAAAGTGACTTGCCTCAAGCAAGCCTGAGTGCATAGAAGAGCCAGATCTCTACACAGACCTGCTCTATTCTTTCCATAGCCTTGTCTCCATCACTTGTCTTTCCTCCTGCAAGCTGCTGGCAAAATATTTTTCAGATGTCCCACAATGACGCAACAGGACAAATATCTGTAGCAATCCCAGCAGTTATTTAAAATGAGTGATAGGAAATCATGCCCTAAAAGGTTGAGGCTCTGTAAGCTATTTCACTCTTGGTATAATTTCATTCCCAAAATATTTTCTGGGCACTGTTCCTCAAGTAAATGGAAGAAAAATACCCTGGAGGAAGATAAAAACTTTAGTGTGAGATCTATTGTATATATTTTTAAGTAAAAATGAGCAAAGTTCAAACAGAAACAGGAAAGCTGGGGTAGGGAAGGGAAAGTTTCTTACATGGACTCTGGTATCTCATCAAGAGTCACGCCAATAGGATAAGTTTGGGATATTACCAGGGATAAGGTGCAGCCTCTCGGGGATCTTATGGGAGACACATGGGAGAAAACAGCAGTCTAGTCCTAAGCTCAGATCAGTGATCCATTCGTACCCCTCTCTCCTGGATCATTAAGCAGTACGTGCATGGAAAAACTTACAAATTCTGGAGAAAGAAAAAGGGTGGTGAACCAGTGGTTTTCTGATGCTTGTGGCCAGGACAACAGGAAGTTCTAGTTGCCAACCCCATGATCCTTCATCAGAGTCCTTTGTATTCTACTCCATAACAACAGGCAACACATATATTCTTTATAATAGAATCCTCTCTCCCTGGCATGTTATTTATTCCTCTGTTTCACTATTAATCTCACTATCATTTATTTCACTATTAATATGAACATTGGGCAAACTGCCCACTTAGGAATAATTTTCCAACCTGAGCATGTGCCATACTGATGTATAAGACTGAATGGGTGGCCGGCGCCGCGGCTCACTAGGCTAATCCTCCGCCTAGCGGCGCCGGCACACCGGGTTCTAGTCCCGGTCGGGGCGCCGGATTCTGTCCCGGTTGCCCCTCTTCCAGGCCAGCCCTCTGCTGTGGCCCGGGAGTGCAGTGGAGGATGGCCCAGGTGCTTGGGCCCTGCACCCCATGGGAGACCAGGAAAAGCACCTGGCTCCTGGCTCCTGCCATGGGATCAGCGCGGTGCGCCGGCCGCAGCGCGCCGGCCGCGGCGGCCATTGGAGGGTGAACCAACGGCAAAAGGAAGACCTTTCTCTCTGTCTCTCTGTCTCTCTCACTGTCCACTCTGCCTGTCAAAAAAAAAAAAAAAAAGACTGAATGGGTGTCTCTGAAAGAACTGCATTTGGTGTTGCTTTCAGTTCAGCACTGTGTTATGTTGATCCACATCTAAAGAGTTGACATGATTGTAAAAACAAAACTGATAGAAGGGAGAGTTGGACTGTATTGTGAATCCACAGTTGCAGTTACTCTGTATACAAGTGCATTCACCAGAGCTACCACACCCTTGGCAATTACATGTCTTGTTAGTTTCTACTTTACCTTCAGGCTTGTTTGGAAATGGCCCACCTCTGTTAGTTAAGTACCATACAGAAACAGAGTTCAGGGGAAGGATCTAAAGGAGAACAAAGCTACTCTTTACTGAGCACCTGCTATGAGCCAGGTCCCTAATTAGATGCTCTACATGCATTATCTCAGTTCATACTCACATCTCTTCCACCAGGTGAACATTATCATCTGTATGTTACCAAAGAGAACATTGAAACTTAGATGGGTCAAATGACATGCTCTAGATTACTCACTGGCACGGGTAGAACTGGAACCCAGGACCTGTTGTGACTCCTGAAGCCCATCATCTCAGCCAGGCATCACACTCTTGCCTCTCACAGTGTTTCTTTCCCTTCCCTCTGTGGCTTTTTCTGGGCCCTGAACATTGTTTCAATTGGAATCTTAAGCTTTAGGCAAGCAGTTTGTTCCCATTAACTTTACTAACTGCCTTCAAAATATTTGTAATCTTTGTTCATCATTCCTATAATGCAAATGAAGTAATTAATCTGAAAAAGGCTTTGAAAACCTAGTTGTGATTAAAATTTCAGATAACTTTGTAATAATACAGTGCTGCTCTATGTCATGCTCATTGCAGAGCATATGGACAGTGGAAATTATTGTCCTGGAATTGTAGATAAACTGTGATTCTGACAGCAGAATTGAAGCCCATTATCAACTCTGAGGAAACTCACTGTTCATTACAGAAAGATTACAAATTGATTCTATCTGTCCTCCAAATTCCTTTTTTTAACATTTTAAAATAACTTGTTACATAAACACATAACAATATCGATGGAATGCAAAAGAAAGGGAAGAAAATTACCCATGGTCCTGCCACATTTTGTAAAAATCTATTTTCATTTCTCTCTGTTCCCTTCCAGTCCTGTATATGTAATTTTTACCATGTTAAAACCTAACAGAGGTATAATTTTGGATTCTATTTACACTCTTTCAATAAACATTAAGGCCGAAACTTTTACTATTTTGTTCCAGAATCTTTAACTGCTGTTGCAATGGAATAGTTGTGTCCATTTACAGTGGAAGCCCTTCTGTGGACCATGTCCTTGTCCCTAGGGATCCACACAAATGATTCTTGGGGAGAGCACTTGGTTTTCTTTTTTGTTATTTTTTTCTATTATGTTTTCATATATGCATGCTGAGAAATGTAGCTAAAGTTCATTTATGTCATGTGAAATAGTTCAAACTATGAATATGCTATAGTTAACTCCTATCCAGGGAAGGATCTTAGCAAAGGATAGGGATGAGTGCCAATGGGAAATGATAACAGAATTTAAAACCTATATAAAGGATCAGCCCCTGAGGTCTGGAACTTGTAAAAGAGTACTTGCTGTGGGGGTGAGAAGGCAAGAAAGGGAGTGCTCAGGAAGCAAGCCAGACTGCAAGCTGGAGATGGATGCTTAGGGAAGGAACAGGTCTCAGGAGAGGGAAAAACAAAGTAAAGGCAATGGCTTCTTAGCCACACTATCCAGGCAAACTGTCACTAGCTAAGACAGCCACTTTTGTTTTTATTTGTTTCTGAATGCCACAGAACTCACTGTCCCTTTGTTTTTTTTTTTATTTTTTAATATTTTATTATAAAACATTGCAAATATTCATAGTTATAAAGAACAACATAACAAATACCCATGCATGCTCCAGGCAAGCTGATCTTGTCTTAAAATGTTGTCATCTTTGCTTCAGATACTCTAAAGCACTAAAACAAAGATAGAATTGAGACCACCTGTATAGCTCCTTCCCATTCACATTCCCAACCTTCTGATGTGGAAGTAATTATCATTGTAAAATTTCTATCTTTCCCAGATACTTCAAAACATAGCATGTATGTATCCAAGTAATACATTATTTTTCAAATTTCAACTATATGCAAAAAAATCACAGTAATCCTTCCATAACTTGCTTACCTCGCCCTTCCTGATATTTTGATATTTATCCATATAGCCACAGTTCACATATATTAACTCATATAATATTCTATTGCAGGAATATACCATTCTATTCATTTTCCTTTTGATGTAACTTTATGTTGCTTTTTTTTTCTGTAGGTAAAATGTTGTAATTCATATTCTTGCAAATACCTACTTGTGACCATTGATGGGTTGAAGTAATTAGATAATGCCACATTTCTCTGTGAGATGTTTATATTTCTCCACATTGTCATCAATTCTTGGCATTAGAAAAATTTTATCTTTGCTGATATAACTGAGGTGAAACAGCATCTCATGTTGTTTTAATAACATTTCCCAGTATATTTCTAAGGTTCAACATCTTTTCCTAAATTTATTTTAAGTTCTGATTTTTTTTCTGTAAAATCACTATCATATTTTTTCATTCTTTCATCTCAAGTTGTTTGATCTTTTCATAATTATTAAAAGACATTCTTTTTTTTAAAGTATTGACACACACTGTTCAACTACATATTTTTTTTTTTTTTTTAGTTTATTTGACAGAGTTAGACAGTGAGAAAAAGAGAGAGAAAGGTCTTCCTTCCACTGGTTCACCCCCAAAATGGCCACTACAGCCAGAACTACCCCGATCCAAAGCCAGGAGCCAGGTGTTTCCTCCTGGTCTCCCATGCGGGTGCAGGGCCCAAGCACTTGGGCCATCCTCCACTGCCTTCCCGGGCCACAGCAGAGACCTGGACTGGAAGAGAAGAAACCGGGACTAGAACCCAGCACCCATATGGGATGCCAGTGCCGCAGGCGGAGGATTAACCAAATGAGCCACAGCGTCGTCCTCTAAAAGGCATTCTTAAATCTGTGTATTTATCTCAATTACAAGAATTGCTAAATATCACTTCTTGGTCTGTTCCTTATCTTTTTTTTTTTTTTTTTTTTTTTTTTTTTTTGGCGTGTGCGCTATTTAATTGCAATAAAGATCGTTTCCAGTACGGCGCCCGCTCGCCTCCCTGCCCCCCACGAACACGCAGACACGGGGCTTCGCGGACTCGTTTATTGGGGCGGGCGGGGCTCAGTCCTTCTTGGCGGCCGCCTTGCGCATGGCTGCCAGCACGCTGCTCAGCTCCTCGCGCTTCCTCTTGGCGCGAATGTGAGTGCCATGCTCTTCTTGATGAACTTGAGCGCCCGCTTGTCATTGGACACCTTGAGCAGCTCCATGGCGCGGCGCTCGTAGGGGGCGAAGCCGCACACCTCCCGGATCATGTCCCGCACGAACTTGGTGTGCTTGGTGAGGCGCCCGCGCCGGCGGCTGTGCCTCGGCTTGCTCACGTTCTTGGTCACCTTGTGGCCCTTGTTGAGGCCCACGGCCATGGGGTAGCGCAGGGCCATGGCTGCAGCTTTCCGATGGCGGCCGGGGCGGAAGGAACCTGTTCCTTATCTATTAATCTCTTATAGAGACTTTGACCAGAAATTTCAAGATTATCAACTTTAGAGGTCTTTTTCTAAAACCATAAGTGTGTTTTAGTAACTTATGTAAGAGATTTTTTTTTCTATCCTGACATTGGAAAAAAAATGGTGTCTTACTGCAAAAGAAAGTCAGGAAAGTGAAGAGGTAATCCACAGAATGGGAAAAAATATTTGCAAATTATGCAAGCGATGAAGGATTAAAAATCAGAATCTACAAAAAGATCAAGAAACTCCACAACAACAAAACAAACAACTCACTTAAGAGATGGGCCAAGGACCTCAACAGACATTTTTCAAAAGAGGAAATCCAAATGGCCAACAGACACATGAAAAAATGTTCAAGATCACTAGCAATCAGGGAAATGCAAATCAAAACCACAATGAGGTTTCACCTCACCCCAGTTAGAATGGCTTACATACAGAAATCAACTAACAACAGATAATGGTGAGGATGTGGGGAAAAGGGACACTAATCCACTGTTGGTGGGAATGCAAACTGGTGAAGAAACTACAGAAGTAAGTTTGGAGATTCCTCAGAAACCTGAATACAACCCTACCATTCAACCCAGCCATCCCACTCCTTGGAATTTACCCAAAGGAAATGAAATTGGCAAATAAAAGAGCTGTCTGAACATTAATGTTTATTGCAGCTCAATTCACAATAGCTAAGACCTGGAACCAACCCAAATGCCCATCAACAGTAGACTGGATAAAGAAATTATGGGACATGTACTCTATCGAATATTATACAGCAGTCAAAAACAACGAAACCCGGTCATTTGCAACAAAATGGAGGAATTTGGAAAACATCATGCTGAGTGAATTAAGCCAGTCCCAAAGGGACAAATATCATATGTTCTCCCTGATCGGTGATAACTAACTGAGCACCAAAGGGGAAACTTGTTGAAGTGAAATGGACACTATGAGAAACAGTGACTTGATCAGCTCTTGTCCTAACGGTTGATGTACAATGTAATACTTTATCCATTTTAGTATTTTTTTTGTTCTAGTAGCATTGGTTGAACTCTGTAATTAACACACAATTATTCTTAGGTGTTTAAATTTAACTGAAAAGTGATCCCTGTTAGGAATCTGGAAAACATTATGCTGAGTGAAATAAGCCAATCCCAAAGGGACAAATACCACTTGTTCTCCCTGATAGGTGACAACTAACTGAGCACCAAAAGGGAAACCTGTTAAAGTGAAATGAACACTATGAGAAATGGTGACTTGATCAGCCCTCACCCTCACTGTTGATGAGCAACTTAATATGTTATCCCTCTTAGTATTTTTGTTTGTTTGTTCTACTTAATACTTTTGGTTGAATACTGTAATCAATACACAATTCTTCTTAAGTGCTGAAACTTAACTGAAAAGTGATCACTGTTAAATATAAGAGTGGGAATAAGAGAGGGAAGAGATGTGCAATTCGGGACATGCTCAAGCTGACTTACCTCAAACGGTAGAGTTAGAAACATACCAGGGGATTCGAATTCAATCCCATTGAGGTGGCATGTACCAATGCCATCTCACTAGTCCCAGTGATCAATTTCTGTTCACAATTGATCATAATGATAGGACTAAGAACCAAAGGGATCACATAAACAAGAATACTGTCTGCAAATCCTAGCTGATAGAATAAAAAAGGGAGAGAACGATCCAACATGGGAAGTGAGATACACAGCAGACCCATAGAATGGCAGATGTCTTAAACAGCACTCTGGCCTCAGAATCAGCCCTTTAGGCATGCGGATCCGGCTGAAAAGCCCATGAGAGTATTTCAGGCATGGAAAGCCAAGACACTCTGGGGGAAAAAAAAACCTAAATGAAAGATCTCTGTGAGTGAGATCCCAGTGGAAAGAACGGGTCATCAAAGAAGGAGATACCTTTCTCTGAAGGGAGGAAAGAACTTCCACTTTGACCATGGCCTTGTCTAAATATGATCAGAGTCAGTGAACTCGGGGGGCTTCCATAGCCTTGGCAGCTCATGACAAGAACCTAGGGTGATTAGTGATGCCATAAACAAGAGTGTCAATTTGTTAAGTCAACAACAGGAGTCACTGTGCACTTACTCCTCATGTAGGATATATGTCCTTAGTGTGCTGTACATTGAGATTTAATGCTATAACTAGTACTCAAACAGTATTTTTCACTTTATGTTTCTGTGTGGGAGCAAACTGTTGAAATCTTTACTTAATGTATGCTAAACTGATCTTCTGTGTATAAAGAGAATCAAAGATGAATCTTGATGTGAATGGAAGGGGAGAGGGAGTGGGAAAGGGGAAGATTGCAGGTGGGAGGGACGTTATGGGGGGAAGCCATTGTAATCCGTATTCTGTACTTTGGAAATTTATATTCATTAAATAAAAGTTAAAAAAAAGAAAATGAATCTTGATGAAAATGGGATGGGAGAGGGACTGGGAGATGGGATAGTTGCAGGTGGAAGGGAGGTTATAGGGGGAAAAGCTGCTATATTTCAAAAGTTGTGTTTTGGAAATTTATATTTTTTAAACAAAAGTTGAAAAAAAATTTAAGGAACAAAAAAAAGTAAGGTAGTTTTAAATTATTTTTACATTTAGATCTTTATCTAGAACTCAATTTTGTGTATGCTATTAAATTATGTGGTCTAATTTTATTTGTTTCACATGGAAAGTCAGATTTACAGCATATTTTGCTCTCTCTTCTCTGAAGCAATCTTCACCCTGCGAGTTTTCCTGTAGGAAGAGCTCTATGTCAGGGCTCTCTCATCTGTCTTCCTGTTTCATTGTCTATTCTTGCTCAAGTAATACCCTGTCTTCATTCTTGAAGTTTTGTGCTACATGTTGATATCTGGCACAAAAGTCTGTGAGTCTTGTTTCTCAAAATTATCTTTTTTTTTTTATCCCTTTTACATTGCATATTAAATTCAGTTCACATGAATATAAGAATTACTCTTTCTGCTTTCCAGCTTTCATATTGTTACTTTGTCTTACTGAATTTCCCAGGACATTCTTTTTTTTTTTTTTTTTTTTTTTTTTTTTTTTTTTTTTTGACAGGCAGAGTGGACAGAGAGAGAGACAGAGAGAAAGGTCTTCCTTTTGCCGTTGGTTCACTCTCCAATGACCGCTAAGGCTGGCGCGCTGCGGCTGGCGCACCGCACTGATCTGAAGCCAGGAGCCAGGTGCTTCTCCTGGTCTCCCATGGAGTGCAGGGCCCAAGCACCTGGGCCATCCTCCACTGCACTCCCTGGCCACAGCAGAGAGCTGGCCTGGAAGCAGGGCAACCGGGACAGAATCCGGCGCCCCGACCGGGACTAGAACCCCGTGTGCTGGCGCTGCTAGGTGGAGGATTAGCCTAGTGAGCCGTGGCGCCAGCCCCAGGACATTCTTTATAACAATAAATAAAATCATCAATAATGAATAGTCTTATATTAGGAATGCTTCTAGAATTTAAACACTGAGTATAGTATTTGATTCAAGACTTTAGTAAATAGTGTTCATCAGGTCAAAGAAATGTTCTCCCATGTTTAGTTTTCAAAAATTTTTAAAACATCAAGCATGAATGTTGAATCATATTGAATGTCATTTATTATTATAATATTCCATGAAATATTTTTAATATCAATAGATTTTTGAGGTTGTGCTATATTTCCATAATTAGGAAAAATCTACTGGTACTGCTACAATATTTATGTAATATACTGCTGAATTCTACTTGCTAATATTTGAAATTTTTGTTTATAATTGAGATTGCTCTATAGTTTTTGCTTGTTTGCTTAATTTTTAGTTTAGTTTTACTTATACTGTATTTTTCTGGTTTTATAATGAAAACAAATCAAGTAGCCTTTCTTGTTTTTCTATATCTAAGAATTTTCACAGGATTAACATTTTTTGTTGAAGGAAGATTCAGTAAGGCACTTCTAGAATCTTTCAGGGAAAGAATATATAATCAGCTGTTGGAATTAGGTTTTTGATTACTGATTTCAATTTTAATAATGATTATTGTACTGTGGGTTTTTTCCTTGAGTCACTTTTTCGTAATGTTTCTAGAAAGTAATTTCATAAAATTATAGAAAATTCTTCTTGGACTTCATGTATGTTGGAAAAGAAAATTTATTGTAGTATTCTTTCTTGATTTTTCAACGCTGTTGTAACTGCAGCTATTTCCCCCATTTTTGCAGTCCCAGGATTATTTGCTTGTAACTCTTCTTTATTTCTTGATCAACCTCACCTCAGCTTAACCCAGATATATTAGACATGTTTTAATGTCAATTATCATAGTGAACCAGTATTCTGCCTTATGAGTACTACAAGTTGTTACCAGCTAATGCATTTTTTTATTTCAGATTAGTGGTCTTTTATGTCAATGTTTTAAATGCATCACCAGAAGGAAAGTTTCATGTATAACTTCCCAAGCAAGTTTCATTTGTAATATTTCCTAAGATGATTTAAAACATTGCTGTAAGGTCCATTTTAAGTGTCTAGGATTCTATAGAAACCTTGGAAAACTATTTTCTTGCCTAAATCTTTCTATATGTGGAAAACACATGTTGTGAAAAAAATTAGGAAATGCTTCCAAAATGTGTGCACCAATATCAACTTATCTTTTAATTCCATTTTCATGAATTTTATGAATTTCCCTTGTAGATGTGAAAACTTAACATAGACTTCAAGAAGTTAAATGGTTTGGTTACGGCCATCGTATTTTGTGTTTCCACTAATTCGCTGGGCTCACAAAAAGCAGAGTGAATAAATGCAACATTCACAGTTCAAGAAGCAGGTCAGCAGATACAGTTTCTATTTCTGTGGAATCACATTCTAAAATGCTTGTAAAACCTAGTATTTTTCAAGATACTGAATTGCAATACTTTGTTATGAGAAAATTTTGAAATTTATCTATAGCTAACAAAATTTACCTCACCTGTTACTTATAGGAAAAGATCCTTAATATTTGAGTGAAGAAGAGGGTCTCCTAAGTGTATTTGTCTTATCACTTCTCACCCCATGATCATCAACACAGTATCATGTTTCTAATAGTAAGCCATCAAATTATAAACGTATAGGGAGCAAGAAATATTGACTGCTGATCACAGCTTTCAATGAAGCAAAGATAATGGAAGAGATATTGTCCACAACAGAATGTGCAATAATGCTTAAAAAAACAAAACTCCAATTCTAAGTAAAAAAAAAAAAAAAAAAAAAAAAACTGTTACCTCAATTACATTATTAAATCTACATACTGTTAATAAAATGCATAAAACTATCCCAAACAATAAATGACTTGCTAAAATACCAGTACACCAACTATTTTAAGACATAGTAGAGAAAGATTTCCAAAGGAAAAGTCTATCATGATGAGTAAAAAAGTGAGAATATTGTGTATAAAATGCTATAATCCCCTGCTATTTCTGTAGAAACTCTGTGTAGGAATAATGTTTGGTATTATATATTTGTTTCTGCATCAGGAGTTATTAGTCCCCTTATTTACGTCCCAGATTGTTACAAAAAATAGGAATATAATTGCCCATGCACATCCATGATAACTCTTGTATATTTCTATATGAAACCTTTAAAAGAACTATTTTTCTGTTTGAAACACAACTCTAACACATTCAGTGTGGCCATCATATAACAAATTCCAGCCAACTAGGAGATAGGCAGGAAAAGTTATTACCACAAGTAACATGTTTCAGCTGAAGTTTTGAGATGTTCTTGGAAAAAAGCCTTTACTTTTCTCACCTTTGGAAGTAGTCCAGCCGTAGAAACAAAACCACTCAGAAAAGAGGAGATATGTTTTATTTGATATTTAGATATCAAAGGCCATCATTTCCAAACCAAGGTTGGCATACATAATCTGAAAAATATAAATGAACTCAAGCGCCCATATGGAAAATATTTGAAGCTAAAGAACTAACCTCAGGAAGGAAGTACTTTCAAATACTCTGGTTAGAGTATAGCTTTACTGACTTCTAGCTCCTTCATTATCTTTGTTCTGAACTTCTGATCTTATCATTCTTCTTGATTTAAACGATGAGCATTTTAGTGAAATGTCTTACTTTTAGCAGCCTAAAAAGTACTATGCAAACTTACTTAAGGAAATTTATACATGAACGTGGCAAGTTAAACTGATGGTAATTTTGCAATATATTCTATATGCCCTTCTACTCTGGGTAATTGATGTCTGCACCTTAATGATGGTAACAGTCTTGTTAAGGGATATTTCTGAATAAACAACAAATGAACTTAAAAAATTCAATATAAATACTTACTGGACAATATTAATGTAACAGCATAGACACTATAAAGATCCATCTATTCAGAATGATGGTAGATAAAAATACCCACATGCGGGCCACGTTGTGGCACAGTGGGTGAAACCACTGCCTTTGACATCAGCATCCCATGTTGTAGTGCTTGTTTAATTTCCACCTGCTCTTCTTCCGATTCAGTTTCCTGCTAATGTTCCTAGGAAGATAGTGGAAGATGGTGCAAGTACTTAGGCCCTCAGGTGGCGTTCCAGGCTCCTGGTTTCAGCATGGCCCAGATCTGCCTGTGGCAGCCATCTGGGGAGTGAACCAGTAGGTGGAAGATCTCTCTTATTCCTTCTGGATCGCCCTCTTTTTCTCTGTCACTCTGCCTTTTAAATAAAATATATATCTTTAAAAAATACCAACATTAAAATGTGAAGCAGGATATTGCATGGGATTATTGAGTTTTCAACCATTGCTTTTATTTGTTTTTAAAGTGTTTCTTAATTATTAAATCATAGAAAAGCAAGAAAAATAAGAATATAGATTGTCCATAATCTAGAAAGAGGTTAAATATGTATTTATATTTACTTACATGATTTTAAAAGAAAGAAAACACTACAAAACAATGAAAATTTGTAATTGTTCCATTTTTCTATTCTCAGTCTCCACTTCTTATTCAACATTGCTTTCTCTTGCCATTTCTTTTTGATATGTGCTCCTGGAGCTGGGGAATATAGGGATGGGGGTTGTATATGGGGAAGAGTGAGGGGGATAATCTTTTCTGGCAGATTAATTATGAAAGACATTCTGTGAAAGTTGAGTTAGAGAAGGGATTTGAAAAGAGAGAAGGTGCAGGTGGTAGGATTTGGAGGTACCTAAAAGGGGAGCAAGCCTTTTTACAAATAAAGCAGGTTTTCTTTTGCTCCCTTTTATGCTTCCCTATTTGTGTATGTTATCTTCCCTGAGGCTCTAAGCCATGTGTGTGCTTCTTTAAATAAATCTCACAAGATAAAAGCCAAGTGCATCAAAATCACCAGGCATTGATGTCTGTCTGTAAAATATAATCACACACTAATCATGGAGTATAGATTTGCTTTCTTCCCCAAGGCAAGGCACTCCTTGGCACCTGTGGAGGTGAGCCCCAGCATGAATGATCCGTTTTTGACAGCCTTTTCATACATGAAAGCTCATTGACAAGTCACCTAGGCACACAATTTAACATCTCCAACTGGCATTTGTATGCACTGTGAAATTGCACATCCAGAGGATGAGAGGTGCTTCTTCAGCCACACCCAAGTCTGTTGCTGCCCTGAAAAAAATCTAGCTTATCTGCCTACAGAATGTCACTGGCTACATGTAGGTACTTAAATTCAATCCATTTCCCTAGTCACACATATCAGTAACCATATATGACTAGTGACTACCATGTTGGGCAATGCAGACACAGAACATTTCTACCATTATAGGAAGTTCTGTTGGTCAACACTGGTCCAGGATATAGTAACTGGTGTTATTGTTCTCCATGGGCTTGAGTAGGAGTCCAGTGGATGAATATTTCTCCTTGGAAACTGGTGGATCAGTATGGAAACTATCCTTTTAGACTAAAGGACCTTCTGACACCCCCATTGTTCACAGCAGAACAGAAAATGGGAGAACAAGGAAAGAACTGCAGTTCTGTGCTGCTAAACAGATCTCATACCCTTACACTTAATCTCTCACATAGCTGAGGAAGGAAATGTAACGGATGTCTTCATATTTGGCACATAGTAGGTGCTCAACCAAAGTTTGCTCTTATGTTTATCTGGCTTAGTTAGGAGACAGAATCCACACCAGTCACAGGAACATAGAGAATTTCATATAAAGAACTATTAATAAGATGCAACATTGTTAATTAGATAATGAGGATACCATGGGCTAGCAACTAAACGAAGTAGTTTGTATTCCTGGAATGGAGAGGACGATGGTAGATACCAGAGTTGTTAAATCTTGGATACTCAGAGAAAGAGCCCCAGGTTTTAAAGACGCAGATCTCTGAGGAAGAGGGTCTCTCTTTAGGGACTGGTGTCCCTTACAAGCTTTGGAAAAACTGCAGGTTGCATTTAACTGCAGCTACTGGGAGGAACTGCTGCAACCATAGTGAAAAAGTGTATCTGGGGTGATGCTTGCAGGGAGCAGTGATTAGACAAGAAGATCTTGGGGGGCAAGGAAGGAGGAGTCAGTCACCCCGTCTCTTCCAGCTTTGCAGGCTCTCTCAAATATTAACTGATGGCAAAGCCTAATAGGGAGCAGGTGGCAAAGCTGAAATAATGTTTGCAAAGAATTGAAAGTCCTAATACAGGAAGTTGTGCTTGAAGCTGAGAGACAATAACTTAAGGACAAGCACAGGCTTTATAAACTCTAAAATCTTTCCCTGGTGAGGACGGGACATCTCTTCCCAGAAATCCATCTGAGTCTCTCGTTATTTCTTTATTTAAAGCTTCTCTAACTCATAATTAAAGCCTACTTATCACAGGCCAATATACAAAAAAAAAGTTGGATTTCTGGATACTGCATGTGCACTAAACATTTCCATTTACAGTCTATTTACAGTGCCACCAAAAGCAACAAAAATATTTATAATTAAATTTAACCAAGTGAATGCAGGACTTTAACACTCTACATTATAAAACAGTGTTAAAAGAAATTAAATAAATGAAAGACATCCTATGTTCATGGGTTCTAACACTTAATATTGTTAAGATGGCAGTACCACCAAAGTGAATGATATTCAATGAACTCTCTATCAAAAAACACAGAAACACAGCAGTATTTTAAAATATCATTTTTGAAGGCCTAAGAAACAGAGAAGTAGAGAGAGGCAATTGGAAAAGGAAGAAGAAGAGCGAGAGAGAGAGAGAGAATTGATTCTCTCTTGTAGGTGGCAATAACACAATCACCCAATTACTTGTACCATCTTTGCTATCTTTGAGTGTATGCACTAGCATGAAGCTGGATTTAGGAGCCAGAGATAGGAATTGAACCCAGATACTCTGAAGTGCGGTATAGGTATCCAAACTATCATCTTAACTGCTAGGCCGAACACCCTCCTCAAAATAGTATTTTTTTTTTTCAGAAATGGACAATCTTATGCTAAAATTCATATGGAGTTGCATGGGATCCAAAATAGCCATAACAATCTTAAAAAAGGAAGAACAAAGGGAGAGAATTCATACATCTGCTGATATTAACACTTACTAGAAAATGGTTAATATCATTGGAAAATAGTTCCTTTCTCTAATCTACTCTCCAAACCTTTGTCTCACTATAGTCACAAGATGCTTGCCTGTAGCATCTGACTGATGTGATTTTTTATTCATGTCAGAGATTGTCAGATAACTCATTCAGCAACTATGAACTAAAACTCTTTCCCTGGGTCCTGAATAGGCTAATTTTTTTATATACCAGAATCAGAACAAGGCTAGTTAAATCCTACCTTTCAGCCGGGTACAAATTGGATAGTTGAACTAAGTAGGGATAACTGACTATAAAGAGGAGACTGTGCTCCCTGAGTGCCCAATACATTCTATCCCCAGGGACCATCCCTCTTAGGGAAGAGAATGTTTTTATTGATGCAAACACCTTAATTGGCCACTTGGAGATAGAAGATGAACATTAACATGAAGGCATGAGTTGTTAGGAAATAAGTAAACAAAAAGCTAAATCATTCTTCATAATAAATAAATGGAAATTTAATGGGGGACAGGTAGTAAGCAATCGAAAGGAAAAGAATGGGGAGGAAAATAACATGGCCTTAAGCCGGCGCCGTGGCTCAATAGGCTAATCCTCCACCTTGCGGCGCTGGCACACCGGGTTCTAGTCCCGGTCGGGGCACCGGATTCTGTCCCGGTTGCCCCTCTTCCAGGCCAGCTCTCTGCTATGGCCAGGGAGTGCAGTGGAGGATGGCCCAGGTGCTTGGGCCCTGCACCCCATGGGAGACCAGGAAAAGCACCTGGATCCTGGCTCCTGCCATCGGATCAGCGCGGTGCGCCGGCTGCAGCGGCGGCCATTGGAGGGTGAACCAACGGCAAAAGGAAGACCTTTCTCTCTCTGTCTCTCTCTCTCACTGTCCACTCTGCCTATCAAAAATTAAAAAAAAAAAAATAACATGTCCTTGTCTAAAAATGATCAGTCAGTGAACTCAGGGGGCTTCCATAGCCTTGGCAGCTCATGACAAGAGCCTAGGGTGATTACTGATGCCATAAACAAGAGTGTCAATTTGTGAAGTCAACAACAGGAGTCACTGTGCACTTACTCCTCATGTAGGATCTTTGTCCTTAGTGTGCTGTACATTGAGATTTAATGCTATAACTAGTACTCAAACAGTATTTTTCACTTTATGTTTCTATGTGGGAGCAAACTGTTGAAATCTTTACTTAATGTATGCTAAACTGATCTTCTGTATATAAAGAGAATGGAAAATGAATCTTGATGTGAATGGAAGGGGAGAGGGAGTGGATAAGGGGAGGGTTGCGGGTTGGAGGGACGTTATGGGGGGGAAGCCATTGTAATCCATATTCTGTACTTTGGAAATTTATATTCATTAAATAAAAATTAAAAAAAGAAAATTAAAAAAATAATAAGAAAATTACTCAGAAGCATGGAAGGAAGCTGAAGGCCAATGTGGTGAAAATGATACAGAGACGTTAAATATGGATGTGTAACACTTAATTTTAAATGTTTATAGTTCTGGATGTAAGTTCCCATGCCAATACTATACTCAGTAGTAATGATTTTTTTTGTGGATGAAAGTTGTTTATTTTAGTGAAAATTAAAGAGTGTATTCATATGTGAGTCAATGACAAGATTTTCCAAAAAAAAACTTTTCAAACCTTGATTTGTGTTTAAATCTTGTGTAATAGATGGAGCATGAAGCAAGAAAAACAGAAAAAGAATGAGAGGGTGCTGAGAAACCCTACGTGTTTTATATATATGGCAGAACAAAGAGCTCTCTGGGATGGAAGTTAACCCAAATACAGGAGTCAAGCTAATCCAAATAATAGCCCTATTGTCAGGGACATGAGTGTGATACATACATATATATATGTATGTCTTCAAAAAGCTCATGGAAAGTGTATACTATAAAAAACTATGCATGGCTTTCAAAAATTTTTAGACCAAAATTCATCTTTCAATGCCTATTTTCCTGGATGTGTGTGTGTGTGTGTGTGTGTATTTCTCCAAGGCTACCAAGCTGGGCATTAGATTTGAACCAGTTCAGGTGTGTATAAATCCAAAGAAAGATTCTTGCATTATAATACTGAATGATGATGATGATGTCTGTCTCTTGAATTTTCACTAGCAGGTAAGAGCTAGAACTATTAAAAATTTATTATAAATGATAATATGATACCATTTTAAACCTCACCTGGTGTGACTTCCAATATTTCATTAACATTACAAATCCTGTCCCCTCTTTATTTTAGCACAAGATCTTGCTTTAAAATAATAACAGAAGCAGGTATTTAGCTTAATGGTTAGGAAGCTTGTGGCCTTTGTTGATTTCTGGGTTCAGTTCCTGTTTTTGGCTCCCAACTCCAGCTTCCCACTAATGCAGATGCTGGGAGGCAGCAGTGATGGCTCAAGTTATTGTATTCTTTTTTTTTTTTTTTATGAGTCAAGCCCTCTTTTGTTTTATTTATTTATTTATTTGACACATAGAGTTAGACAATGAGAGAGACAAAGTTCTTCCTACCAAAAGGTAGGAAGAACCAAAAGTTCTTCACCCCCCAAATGGCCGCTACAGCCAGAACTACGCCGATCCAAAGCCAGGAGCCAGGCACTTCCTCCTGGTCTCCCATGAGGGTGCAGGGCCCAAGCACTTGGGCCATCCTCCACTGCCTTCCCGGGCCACAGCAGAGAGCTGGCCTGGAAGAGGAGCAACAGGGATTAGAACCCGGTGCCCATATGGGATGCTGGCGCCACAGGTGGAGGCTTAACCAAGTGAATCATGGCGCCGACCCCAAGTAATTGTATTCTTGACACTCAAGTCTAAGACCTGGATTCCTTTCTTAGCTCCTGGCTCTGGCCAGGCCCAGTTTCAGCCATTGCTGGCATTTAGGTAGTAACCCAGCAGACGGAAGTACTGTGTGTGTGTGTGTGTGTGTGTGTGTGTATGTATTTCTTCCTCTCAAAAGAAAATAATAAACAATATCAACCACTTTGCTTAAAAATTACAATGATAACAAAATGTGAATAAATAAATTAGCAGTCACCATTGCATAGTGACTGCTTTAATAGAGCACTGGCCCTCAACACCTCCCTAACCTAAGCATCCCTGGACATCTTCTTCCATGTACTTGTAAATTTACTTTCCTCTGTCCTTGGAACAGTTCTTCCCTCCTACCTGAAGGTTTTCCTTTTTCCAGCTGACCATATGGTGGCTGTTCAGCTAGCCTGCTGTTGTCCATCCTCCACACATAGCCATTTAAGCATTGCTCTTGCAAAGGGACAGTGTGGAGGTCTTTTGTACTTCTCTTCTCATCTAGCAACAGTTTTGACTATACTGTATATTGCATTATGTTATCAGAGAAATGTTTATATATTTTTATGTGTGTATATATATATATATGTATACACACCATACCCTGCCTCCTGCCCATTTTCTCACCCTTCTTTCTCTCTCTCCTATTCCTACTCCTAATTTTTACAAAGATCTATTTTCAGTTTACTTTATACTCAGAAGGTTAGCCCTACAGTATTTTTAGGTATGGAGACCTGAGACTAACAATAAGTATAATTATCATAGTCTACAATCTCTCTTATTCAGCAAATGTTGAGTAGGCACGCCTGCTGTGATAAAACAGATCATTTATTAAGTTCCTACCATGTGACAGGCATTCTGCACTTGCTACTTAAAATCCTCAGAAGAACTCTGCAAATAAAACATCATTACTCTTGTTTTACATATTTGGAAACTGAGGCTCTGATAACATAGCAAATTTATCTAATATAGCACTATTGGCAAGCAGCTGAGGTCAGATTGAGCTGTTATCTGAATGACTCCGGATAGAATACTCTTTCCACTCTGCCTGGTAGCCTTTCTTTATGCCAGAAACTGTGTGAAATGAGTCATGGAGATGAACACTCCTTTGAACTGCACAGAACCTAGCAAGGAAAGTAAAGCAGAGAAACATCCCTTGTGGTTGAATGTGCTAAGTGCTAAGGAAATACCAGATTGACTTTGTAAGCCTGAGGAAGAGCATACAAATAAGTCTTAGTGTGGAGACAAGTTTGAGGGGCTTGGGATAAAGGCAAACATTGCAGATGAGGGCAAAGTAGAGACAGGAAATGAGGATTTGCTCACTTTTTTCCTTTGTTGATTTATTTGCTTTATACACAGTACTTCAACAGGTCAGCTGGGAAAAAAAAAAAAACTAGCACATGCCTGTGTCAGCATTGCCTCTCCAAAGGGAAGACCCAAACAAACTCACAGAACTGGTGAGTTGGAAATAGTACATGATATAAATTTCTTTTCCAACACTTACATTTTAGTTTGTATATGTAATCTTGTCTCTAGTTATTTGCCAAATGCAATCTGCAGCAAGAGGATGAACTAATAAAGGTCTCAAATAACATAATACCCAGACATACTCAAGGGGACATTTTCAAGTGAGGGCTATTTTCCTTTGGCCAGTCCCAGACATAAAGGTTGAGAGAGGCGGCATGATCAGAGCCAAGGCTGAAGGCAGTAGAGCAAAAGCAGATCCTTCCATGAACATATCCTTCTGTGATTCTAATGCACTATCAGCCCTTTTTAAACTAGAACCATCCCATTGGTGGGTTACAAACAAGCATGTGGACTAAAACTATTAAACATGTCCTCTGTATGACCAGAACAGATGTGAGTTGCCCCTACCTGAGGATTTCACTTGAGAGATTTTATTCTGACTTAAGAGAAAGCCCAGGATGATGAAGCCTGCCATCTTTGGACATGTTCCCCCTTGACAATACTTCTGATATTGAGTTGCTGAAGTTTTGCTGTGTGACTCTAATAACTCACTGACTTTTTCAATATTTTTCTGTATAATAGGGAATAATAATTCCTGCCCTACTGTCATATCCATATCTATATTTAACTATATATAGTGAGTTAAAAATTGAATACCAGCACTATTCTAGCAATGTTACTTACATAATCTCAGCAAGTCTCCAAAAGACTTCCATGATGGTATGATTTCTACTGTCCTTGGTTTACAGAAAAAAGCATTAAAGCTTAGAGTATTTAGGTAATTTGATTCAAATCACTCTGGTTGTAAGTGTTGAGTCAGGGCCACTTTATCTACATTCATAATTCATGTTCACATTCTAAATTATCAGGATTACATTTGTAACAATATAAGTCTCTCACTTCATTGCATTCTATTCATCTTTGTATCTCCTGAAGCATCTTGCAGAATATTGGCACCTAGTAGGAACTCAACAAGTTATATCTTATAATTCATAAATATGAATGAAAGAATAGATAAGCAAGTAAGTTATTACTCTTTTCATTATCTGTTTATTAATAATGTCATAGGAAAAACTAGATTATCAACTATGGTAAATTATATATCAAGATACTGAGACCTAGAGAATATTGATTAAATATATCACATTATTTTCCCCCAAATAAAGAGAAACAGCACAATGAAAGTCTCTGCAGAAATACAATAGAAGCATTATACTACAAGACATCACTGGATTTAAAACAGAGCAGTCTCAGTGTATCTTAATGTTTTAAAACTTGGTCAGCCTAGATTAATTAAAACAATGATCTCTGTACCCAAATGACAACATGACAATTTTATAATGAGTACTAAAACTTTTGCCATGATATTAAATTTGGGTATTTCTTCAAAACCAGGTTTCCAGTATCTTTTAAAGGAAGTTATTATTCAAAGCCTAGGGTAGTTAATAGAAGTACAAACATACACACATGCATGTGCACATAAACACACACATATAAGTTAGTGATATGTGCCTCTGTGTGTGTGTATATGCACACACACATAGATAGATAGATAGATATTTAAATCATGAAGCTATTGCCTAGATCCAATCTGTGGAGTTCAAAACAGGGTAGGTATATAGGTGGGTAAGAGGACAGAATAGCATATCTTCTATATTTAAAGTAGTAGCAAAAATTGTACTTTGAGCAGAATGCCACCTACATCCCTGAGGATTTCTGAGTCCACCTGTGCACTGTACATGTCTAGATCTGTAAACACATCTGAAAAAGGGAGCAGTCAGTATTTAAACTTAGAGAGGATGTTTTGAGTGATAGTTAAAATGAAGGCTATGTGGCATATGCAAAATTCATTTGAGAAGCTGTGAAGGGCACCTCCAAACAGGCAGATGCCTTCCTTCTATTAAAGACTGAGACTGAGATGGCCTATAAGCATTAAGATACTAGGGAAGTCCCAGAGCAGTCTTTCTAGGAAGCTGCTTTTCATACAGGCAGCTCTGTGTAGTGTGCTGCAGTATCAGAGCAAGCAACAGAGCAGATTTATTTATTTACCAACAGCTACATTTTCTCCTCATCTTTGATTAGTAGTCAAAGTTGCTACTACTTGTAAAATAAATAAATCATAATAAAATTAAGAATTTCAAGTTGTTCAACAAGTACAATTTTGATTCCTGAAATTTAATCAATTTGTTGTCCATTTGGAAATAATTTTGCTACTTGTTTTATCTTTGCTTTTTGGATGTATGAATAAAATTTACCCAGCACAGAAGGGAAGTACTGACTGCTGCTTACTACGTGAATGCTGGTGTTAAGCCCCTTCCACATGAGCAATTATACTTGTGCTCCATAACCCTGCTTCTGAGAGTTAGCCAGTCAAGATCAGGATTAGCCCTAGCTCAAGGAGGCAGCCAGTCAGCAACATCTACTCTTCGGTGACCAGGGATCTAGACCAACAGCCAAACACCCACAAAGAAAGCACTTCAGAAAACTGAGCATTTCTGAGTTGTACCCTTTTCCAGATATGTTTGATCTGAATTTTTTTTCTTTTTATGAAGGTTTATTTATTTATTTGAAAGAGTTAGAAAGAGACAGAGTGAGAGTGAGTGAGAGAGAGAGAGAGAGAGAGAGAGATCATACCCCATAACCTACCTCCTACAGGTTTGGCTCTGCTTTGAGTAGCAAGCTGCACGTGCAGCTTCTGGTTTCAGGTATTGTATTGGGAGTCTCTTCTTTCATTTGATGAGAACAATTAACGTTTTTAATAAAGGGATTGAAAGAAACAAAAGAGCAGTTGTCTACTATTCACAGACTTTGGTCCTACCCAAGACCTGCCTGAACATTAACCTAACTCTAGAGCAGAGTGCACATCTTAGTTTACTATTTTCTAGTCCAAAACCAAGATCCAAGATGCACTTACTGCTGGTGGTTTGTGAGACTGCTTTTCTGGTACACAGATAAACTTTTTTTTTTTTTTTTTTTTTTGCTGTTTATGTATTCTTTAGCATATATTTGGGAAAATGGAAAACTGGCATGTCAATTCAGTGATTTCAAAAATATTTTTGCCTCAGAGTTAAAGTTACTGTGTTCTGAATGTTTGTCAAAGCTGATGTTACCATGGTGTAAGTGTTTGTGTCTCTGAGAATTCATTTTTGAATAGGGATCACCAAGGTGATTTTATTAGAAAGTGAGGCCATGGGGGTGTTATTAGGTCACGAGAGCTCTGCTCTCCTTAGTATTAGTGTCCTCACCAAAAAGGCCTCAGAGAGCCAACTAGCGTCTTCCACCTTGTGAGGCTCCGTGTAAAGTTGTTGTCGGTAAACTGGAGAGAATGAGCATTTACCATTCACTGCCTGGGGTTCCCAGCCTCCAGAACTGGAAGAAATAAATTTCTTTTGTTTATAAGCTACTGAATAGCGTTTTGTTATAGCAGTAAAACACGTAAAATGTACTCAGTAAAAGGATGGGTGTCGTGGCACAGCAGCCTAAGCCACCGCTTGGGGCACCCCCATACCATAACTGAGTGCTTTGTTAAAGTCCAGCGTCATGCTTCCAAACCAGCCTGCTGGGAATGTGCCCGGGAGGCAGTGGCTATGTTCCTGCCAGCCACCTGGGAGACCTGGATGAAGTTCCTGGCTCCTGCTTTCAGCCTGTCCTAGCCTCAGCTGTTGGGCATCTGGAGAGTAAACCAGTAGTTGGAAGACATCTCTCTTTCTTGCTCTTGTTCTTTTTGTCACTTTGCCTTTCAAATAAACACATAAATCTTAAATAAATAAAAAGTAAGATTGTGCTCAGTGAATATTTGTTGACTGGCTAAAATTCCAGATAAGCCATAGGATAATCAAAGGCAACCACACATGCATATTAAAATAGCACACAGAGAGTAGTAGACTAATGCCACAAAGATAAGCATGAATGTCTCCTTCAGTGTGATGTCATTTGAGAAGTCTTTCTTAAGGATCCATGCCTAGGATGACATCATATAGAAAATTCTTAGCATCTATCTTCCTACTCATTTAAAATTTAACACATATTTCATTGTAAATTAATAGGGAATTTCAGTTCACAAAACAATTTTACATACATTAATATTTTTTATTTTTATTTTTATTTTTTTTTTTTTATTTTTGACAGGCAGAGTGGACAGTGAGAGAGAGAGACAGAGAGAAAGGTCTTCCTTTTGCCGTTGGTTCACCCTCCAATGGCCGCCGCGGCCGGCGCGCTGCGGCCGGCGCACCGCGCTGATCCAATGGCAGGAGCCAGGAGCCAGGTGCTTTTCCTGGTCTCCCATGGGGTGCAGGGCCCAAGCACCTGGGCCATCCTCCACTGCACTCCCTGGCCACAGCAGAGGGCTGGCCTGGAAGAGGGGCAACCGGGACAGAATCCGGCGCCCCGACCGGGACTAGAACCCGGTGTGCCAGCGCCGCTAGGCGGAGGATTAGCCTAGTGAGCCGCGGCGCCGGCTTTACATACATTAATAATTAGGTTGTTTTAACCATTTGATGAGACAGACAGGGCATGACTTTGATACGAGGAAGCGAGGGCTCATGGAGGGTAAATGACTTCCTCAGCTTGAACAAATATTTATTTAGCACTTTCCCTGGGCAAGCCTTAATTGGCTATCAGTTCTGCAGGAAGCTCATTGGGCTCTGACCTTTCATTTTGTAGTGGTTGCTAATGTGATGGCTATGTCTAAATTTTTTATTTACTTTGACTAGTATGGCTAGGATAAAAATTATCCTGAATGGGACAGGCACCGTGGCACAGTAGGTTAATCCTCTGCCTGCAGCACCAGCATCCTATATGGTTGCCAGTTCTAGTCCTGGCTGCTCCTCTTCCAGTCCAGCTCTCTGCTGTGGCCCAGGAGGGCAGTGGAGGATGGCCCAAGTGCTTGGGCTCCTGCACCCGTATGGGAGACCAGGAGGAAGCACCTGGCTCCTGGCTTCGGACTGGCACAGCGCCGGCCATTGCGGCCATTTGGGGAGTGAACCAATGGATGGAAGACCTTTCTCTCTGTCTCTCCCTCTCACTGTCTGTAACTCTACCTTTCAAATAAATAAATATTTTTAAAAATTATCCTGAATATATGTAAAGTTAAGGATGAAAAATTAATTCTGTAAAACTACTACAAATGAAGGGAAAAAGCTCTGTTTTTGACAAAATTTTGTATAAAAAACTTTGTTTATGTAATAATGCTAATGTTTCTATTCTTTATTTTCGCATATTGCTTTAGGAGTTGTTGAACTTTGTTCTCAAATACCAGGAATGTAATTGGTATCTTAGACTATTTTCTGAGGCTATAACAAAATGGTGTAGGCTGATGAAGTTCTAGTTTGTCATGTGGTTCTCCAGGTTGGGAAGTTCAGGAACATCATACTGGCTTCTGGCAAGGGCCTCTGAGCTGCATCCTTATGTGATAGGAGGACAAGCCAGCTTGTGCGAGACAGAAGTCAAAAAGGGATGAACTCACATTTATAACAAACACAGTGTTTGTGATAACTAACTCATTCACTCAGTAACAACAGTAATCCATCCAGGAGCACAGAGCTCTCATGACTTAAACACCTCCCATTATTTCCCACCTCCCAACACTGTTGCAATGGCAATTAAATTTGAAAATGCGTTTCAGAAGGCACATTCAATTATTTATTTCTTTAATTTATTTATATAGCAAATTATATTGACAGGTACCTGGAACAAGCACTTTTAGCCATTTTGTGTATTATTTGAAATCAAGGGCATACCATTTGATTATATATATTTAGAATTTTATGTTCATATATATTTGTTAGAGATATTTGTAGATTTATTGTTTTAAACTATTTCAAGTGAGTTTTTATCTTATTTTTAAAGATTTATGTATTTGAGAGAGTAGAGAGAGAGAGAGAGATCGATCTTCCATCTGCTAGTTCACTCTGCAAATGTCTACAATAGCCACAGCTGGGCCAGACTGAAACCCAGAGACCGGAACTACATCCAGGTATCACGTGGGTGGCAGGGGTCAAAATACTTGGGCCATCTTCTGCTGCTTTCCTAGGTGCATTTGTAGGGAGCTGGGTCAGAGGCAGAACAGCTGGGACTCTAACCAGAGTTCATATGTGATACGTGTCACAGGAAGTGGCTTAACTTACTGCCACATGCTGGCCCTGGGGTTTGTCTTAAAATGATATCATAAAATGAACTGAGCAACCTACCATCTTTTTCTAGGAGATGTAGAGGTACATGCTCTTTAGGACAAAGGTTTTATTTTATTTAATGTTGCATCCTAGAACCTAAGATAGTAACTGACATATACTTAGCACGGGATAAAAATTTGTTTAAGAAAGAAAGAGAAGGGGAAGGAAGGAAGAAAAAAAAAAAGAACAGGAAAGAGAATGCGAAAGTGTGATTTCTTAAAAGTTTGTTGAGAGGCCGGCGCCACCACTCACTAGGCTAATGCTCCGCCTGTGGCGCCAGCACACCGGGTTCTAGTCCCGGTTGGGGCGCCGGATTCTGTCCTGGTTGCCCCTCTTCCAGTCCAGCTCTCTGCTGTGGCCAGGGAGTGCCGTGGAGGATGGCCCAAGTGCTTAGGCCCTGCACCCACATGGGAGACCAGGGGAAGCACCTGTCTCCTGGCTTTGGATCAGCGCGGTGCGCCGGCCACAGCGTGCCAGCCATTGGAGGGTGAACCAACGGCAAAGGAAGACCTTTCTCTCTGTATCTCTCTCTCACTGTCCCTCTCTCTCACTGTCCACTCTGCCTGTCAAAAAAAAAAAAAAAAAAAAAAAAAGTTTGTTGAGAATCAGCTTTTCAGTAAATATATTTGGTAGTGTATATAAACACTTTTTCAACATCTTCTATATTAGCTTGTCTAATCAAATTTCCAATACTTCTTTATTTACCTTGAATTATTTATGTTATGTGTTTTCTCTAGGTTTTTAAATTTGTTGACAAAGAGTTGTTTGTAATATTCTAGAACTTGGTCTTTGTAAGATGCATTTATGTCTTCTTTCTCATCCACAACTTTGTAGATTTTTGTACTTTCTCTCAATCTTTTCCCCTTAATTCAAATTATAAGATGTTTGTATCTTGCTTGGGGCTTGAAAAAACTAACTTTTGAATTTCTCTCTTCTACTATTTTCATTTTGTTTTGTTTTCTAGTCCATTACTTTCATATTGCATTAAATTAATTCTCTTTTTCTACTCTGCTTTGGTAAGTTTTGTTTTTCATTTTCAAAGATGAATATTAACTTCCCTTAGTATTATTCTTTCTGGTTTAATATGAAGTCATTTAAGGTTATAGCTTTAGCCATGAATATTGCTTTTGCTTTTTCCCATAAGGGCTAGTATAAAGTACTTTTTATTTTCATTCTTTCCAGATAGAATGTAATTTTATTTTTATTTCCTCTTTAGGCCAAAGTTTATATAGGAATGTGATTCATAATTTCAGAGGATAAGACATTACCATTTATATTTTTCTTATATCATTTAATTATTTTCAGAATACGGCCTTTATAATAAAAAATTTTGTTGAAGTCTTTTAAGTATCCAAATATATGACCAATTTCTTTAAATTTCCATTGAATATAACAAAGATAGTCTCCATTCCCAAAGTTTAAGTGTCTACACATCTATTCAATTAATTGACTATATTGTTAAATTTCTCTATGTACTTGTTAATATTTTATCTACTAGCTCTTCCTAATTCAGAATAATTAAAATTCAAATATGTCACTACCATTTTTTTTTACTTATTTCTCTTTGACTTACTAGTAGCTTTACTTATTTAAATTTTGGGTTGTTTTGTTATCTACAAGGTAATGATTGTATGTCTTTCATAAACTATATTTAATTACATTTAATTGCTTTTTTCATTTAGGGATTTTAATTTTATAATCTACATTGATTTTATGCTTCTTGGCCTTTTGGCTAAGATCAAGTGTACTTTGATATTTATATTGTCCCTTATGGTTTTAAATTTGTATTTATCTAATCTTTGTGTGGACTTTCATTTTCATACTGTATTTTTTCATTTTGCACTGTATTGCTCATAAATTATATATTGGCCAGTTTTACTTTTACTCCATATAACATTCTCTGTCTTTATCAGAAAAATTCAATCTTTTATTTGATATATTATGTTACTCTTGCTTTTATTCCTAATTTTGTTTTATTTTTTTTTCTGTTTCTTTTTCCTTTGGTTGCCTGTGTGACTGAGTTATTATTAGCTTTATTAATTTGTGTTTTCTCTCTTAACTTGTAAGTTCTAATAACACTTTATCTTTTACTTGGTTAGCTTCCCTTTCCTCATGCTGATCATTGTATGCATAATCATTTAAGATTTTGTGAAATAAGATCGTAACTCTTTCCCTCTGAAGTTTCTTTATTCCTTTAATGCCTCCCTCTCTGTTCTTCCAGTAAGGCCAGACCTTTAGAATATTTCCTCTTGCCCCATCTGAACTCCATGTGAGACAAATGGAATGCTTTTGTTTCACCCTTTTTTCGACCATCCAATATCATTGTCAAATAAAGTTGTTCTTTTAGTTTCAGGCAATTCTTATAATTTTCCTTAGCACTAGGCCTCTTCTATTTGATAGATTCTTTTTTAGCACTTAATATATAAATTCCTAGACAGCCTATGGTTCAGTTATACTTAATTGTAATTTCTTACCAAGTTTTTTGCTCACCAGTTTTACCTCTTATTTTCCACCTGTCATAGCCTTGGATTTATTTATTCTGTCTTCAGTTCATTCTTAAGTTGTCCTAAGATTGGATATGTGAGTGAAGTAATCACTGCAAATAACAATCTTATAAACTGTCAGTGAGTAATTTCATATCACAGATCCAGTCCATTATTCTAAAACATCTGTGGATATTGTTCTATCATCTCATAGCTTTTGCAGTGGAAAACTTCATCACCAATCTATTTTTTCCTTTGTAAAATAATTGTTTCTGTCCCAATGCATTAAATATTTATTTGTCTCTATCATTGGAGCTCAGGAATTTTATGATGACATGTATAGAGTATGTATTGTTGAGCAACAGTCTTATGTAGAGCTTATTGAGCTAGTTTAATTTTCTGACTCAGACATTCTTCAACTCAGGGCCATTTTTCTCAATTATTTGTTTAATTATTGATCCTCCTTGAAACTGTATCTTTTTCTCATTCTTAGACTTCCATTTTTTCATAAATCTTTCAAAATATTTCTGTATAGTTTTTCTTCTAGATTTTAACATATTCTTCCACTTGATGTTTCAAGCTACCAATGCGAGCATCATTAGTGCTAGCCCTCTCTCTCACTGTATCTATGCAGTTATTAAACTAAAAAAATCATGTAGTTTTAGTTCCAGGAACTATACTGGGTGCTATATTTGGATCTATGTCCATGTTGCTCTCTAATCTTGTTGTAAAATTCATAAAAGAAGAGAGGTTTTTGTGTTTTCTGCTGTGGCTGATAGGTCCCTCAATAGGATGTCACCTTCCTATGTCTACTCACTTGGGTACCTTAGGAGGAGCTTTTCTGAGAATGGTGGGAGGCATGGCATGCTCTGCCCTGCGACTCACTGTAGATAGAACAGACCTTCCATCCTTCTCTCAGCACACAAAAGCAGAGCCTCTTTGTTCTGTGAGCTCTTGCATTCTCCACATCTCACAGGTAGAGATGAGTAAACCCTGCTCTTCAACTCTTCTGCAGATTTTTGTGTTCATGGACATGCTGAAGTTCAGGAGAGTTGAAATGACTTTATCCCCAAAAATAGAAATTTTCAGGTCTTTGAGCATTTGTACTAACCCCTGGAATTCTGATACAACTGGGGCAAAATATGAAAATAGGCCCATTTTGCCTGTTGACTCTCCAGGAAGCGACTAAGTTGAAGTCAGAATCCTGAGTAGAAGGATGTGGGACATTTGAAGCCACCATCCTCCTGGAATTTTCTCTAGTTTTCTCTTTTTTTTTCAGAAAGGTTTATAGATTTCTTTTGAAAGACTTAGAGAGAGAAAGAGAGACAGACAGAGAGAGAGATTTTCCATCAGCTGAATCATTCCCCAGGTGGTCATAACGGCCAGCACTGGGCCAGGCCAAAGGCAAGAGTTTCATCTGGATCTCTCACAAGGGTGGCAGGAGCCCAAACACTTGGGTCATCTTCTGATGCTTTTCCCAGGCCATTAGCAGGGAGCTAGAAAAGAAGTGGAGTAACCAAGACACAACCCAGCACCCATATAGGATACCAGCCTCATAGGCTGCTAGGGCAACGTTTTTGAAAACCTTCAACTTAATAGTGGGCCTCCTTATCCTCTAATTAACAAGTGCAGTTTCGGACTAAGCACTTACCTCTTTGGGCTTCAGAGTCCTTATCATTAAAATAAGGATGCTCCTTCCAAGAATCTGAGGTATCTCTCCACTCTTCTAGCTAATTGGCTCCATTGTATAACTGCCATATACGCAAGTGAGAATTACCACTCCATGTATCTGCTCTGAGGAGAAAAATTATTTTGGAGAAAAACTTGGCAAAACAAGATCTTAAGCTGCCAACAAATTATTCTGCAAGATTTCAAAACATTAAGTTTTAACATTCACTCTCAAAGTCAAGCCAATTTTGCTTAAGGGAACACTATTGTTTGAGTTGAAAAAAATCAAACCTAAATTGTGGTTATGCATCTGGCATTTCTAATATAAGTATGAAAGCAATAGATTTGCCTGCTTTTTTTCTAAATCACACAAGCTGCATAAAGTATATACACATATGGAATTTCTTTTCACATCCACAAAGTTAAAATCAAATTGTGACTGCAAAGATTTGTTCCTTAGAAGTACAAGGCAAAACTGCCTAAGAATTTTTACAGCGCATTATTCTTTTGTGGAGATGGTTTTTCCCTTTGTTTTTTATTGCTCCATTTAGACTGTATTTAACCACAGACAGTGTTGGAGAAGCCACAAACCTAAGTACCAGATGCAGCCTCTTCATGCCACATGTGGAGCATGTTAGTCATCTCTTTGACTCCAGTTTGTTTTCTCTGCTTGGAGTGTCCTTCCTGTCTCCTTGTTCTTCCTATGATTCCAAAGTTTAATGGCTTTTCAGTCTCTAGTATTGAATATGTTGATCCCAGCAGCCATGGGTGTGGGGCAGAGGTTTGGAAAATTTGAGTGCAGATTCCATGTCTTCAATACAGTACAGATGGTCCCCATTTATGATTTCTCGACTTTGCAATGGTTAAAAAGACATACACATTCAGTAAAATCTTACTTAGAGTTTTGAGCTTTCCTGGTAGAGTGATATGTGGTATGACACTGTAGAGATGCTAGGTAGCAGCCAAAAGCTGCAGCTCCCAGGCGGCCTCTTGATCAAGAGAGAAAACAACCAACACTCTACAGTGTGCTGTGCTGCTAAGCCAGGATGTTCAGTAGATTTGGTATATGGAATGCATTTTTCATTTACAATAGTTTCAATTTACAATGGATTTTCAGGACATAACACCATTATAAATCAAGGAGCACCTGTATTATAGATGAATCACTCAATTTTTCAAGCTACTTTAGAATTCTTTCTGTTTATTACCTTTATATATGTAAACTTTTCCTCTCTCCTATCTGATTTTAAGCAGGTTAGGGTGATGTCTATGTTTTTGTTACCTCTTGTCTCCTTAGGAACACAACCAGTCCCTTGCCAATAGATGTTCATTACATTGCATAATATTATCTGAGTTTCTAAATATCTTTTCCACTTAAAATTCCATGGTGCTCGAAA
This sequence comes from Oryctolagus cuniculus, assembly GCF_964237555.1. Lineage (NCBI taxonomy): Eukaryota > Metazoa > Chordata > Mammalia > Lagomorpha > Leporidae > Oryctolagus > Oryctolagus cuniculus. Next base: position 170,665,870 of record NC_091432.1, read on the forward strand.
CAGAAGAGTTAATGGAAAAATCTAAAGATCATTCTAGGTAGAATCTGCTCTTCCAAAAATAGATTAAAAACACTTATTATTTCTGCCACTATCGATATATTACTCAATGTTCATAGAAGAAGATTAAAGTTTTTCCACTGAACAGTGAGAAACTATTCTAAACTCAAACAAATCCAGTCAGATTTCATCACAAATATTCTTGACTTGGAATAGACAAAACATTTTTTGAAGATTTCTTTTGCTTGAAAGGTAGAGTTGCATATACAGAAAAAGAGGAGAGAGAGAGAGAAAGAGAGAGAGAGAGAGAGAGAAAGGAAGGAAGGAAGGGAGGGAGGGAGGAAGGAAGGGAGGGAGGGAGGAAGGAAGGGAGGAAGAGAGAAAGGGAGGAAGGGAGGGAGGGAGGGAGGAAGGAAGGAAGGAAGGAAGGAAGGAAGGAAGGGAGGGAGGGAGGGAGGGAGGGAGGAAGGGACCTTCCATCCACTGATTCACTCCCCAGTTGGTCACAGTGGCCAAGGAGAGTCAGGTGAAATCAGGAGCCTGGAAGTCCATCCAGGTCTCCCAGGTGGATTCAGGGGCCCAAGCACTTTGAGCATCTTCCATTGCTTTCCCAGGCACATTAGCAGGGAGATAGATCAGAAGTGCAGCATCTGGGACATGAACCAGCACCTGTATCCGATGTCAGCATTGCGGGATATGGCTTAACACCCTATGCCACCACACTGGCCCCAGAAAAATATGCCTTGATTCAAAAGTTTTGAATAATTTTTTTCTTTTGACCTGCTGATGTCCTAGACTGTAGTTTGGGTGATGGATAGATTGGAATCAATTGTTTACACTGTGACTATCCCTGCTATTGCTTCTGTGCAATTGTGCTGGAGCAGCAAATAAGGGATTAGAGGCTAACTCTTTAGAGGCAGTGGCAATACACACCCGTCTGTTCCTGAAACAGTGTAATATGGACGGTGTAAAGCCTGAATTGCCAAAGATCACAGCACATTGTTGTTCTGGCAGGAAGGGTCAGCTTGAGCAAAAAGTAACAGTAACAACGAATACTTAGTTCTTATCTGTTGCTGTCCAACAACCTTTCCATCCTTCCCTCCCACACACAAAGCAAAATATAAAATCTTAAGAATTGTAATGAGCTGTTGATGATCAGATTGCTATCAATGGCAAAATACATCATGGTCTATATGACGGTCAGCACACAATAGGTTTGGCAAGAAGGGCCCGTGTTCTTGATTCTAATGAGTTGACATTTTGCGCAATCCCTGCCCTTTTCATCTCTGCTGGCTGCTATTGCAGAAGTGAAGATTTCTCTCTGTTTATTCCCTGTGCATCTCACAGCAAACTCTGGAGGTTTCACTGACTCTCTTGCCAGCAGGAATATTAGTAAAATTAGTGAGTGATAATTCTGGGGATTTTTAGACCTGTGTTTTGTTTTTATCATTATGCCTCTTGCAGAAAGAAAACAGTGGCCCATGGTAAAGATCAGGGGGAGGAGCCATTCCTCTGTTCTTCCCTCTTTCTGAGGACGTTGGCGTATTCTGGTCAGAGCCGAGATTCTGAGTGCAATGGGAGAATGTTTCTGTTATTTCAGTTATCCCGCAAACAAAACAAACAGCTGAATCTTCCCTGGAGGCCTGAGAACCTGGAGCGTGGGTCTCCTTCAGCTAATGCAGAGAAAAGGAGAAAAAAAAAGTCTGGAGCAAGACATTTTCTGGCCTTTTGAGCAACCATGAATTAGGCAGAGGACAAGTTAACTAACTTGTGTTTTTTGTTTACTTTGTTTTGTGAGTAAGTGTGTATTTGGTCTTGGGTCCAGCTTCTATGAATTGTCCACATTAGATTTCTTAAGCATTGTGTGTGTGTGTGTGTGTGTGTGTGTGTACATAAGTGTTTTCAAACTGGTTAAAACCATGTGGCTTGGAGTCAAAAGACCTGAGTTCAAATCCCAATTCTGCCATTTACTAACTGGAGGATCATCAGTTTGGGAAGCACAAATGATTTCAGTCTTGGCTCTACCTTTTACTAATTGAGTTCCTGTAGGCAAGTTGCTTAAACTTTTGAATCAACTTCCTATGTGTCAAATGGAGATAACAATATTACATAACGATAGGTGCAGTAAGGAATTTGTTAAGTAATGCATGTGTGTTTACAGAACTTTTGGGGCTGAAATGGATACAGTAAATGCTCAGTAAACATGAACATTTTAAACCTCATTTCATGAACTTATTGATGCATGTAAGCCTGGGGAGAAAGTTTGCCATCTGAGTGACACTTTATGGTTGCTAAGGCAGGGTAAATGTGATATCACTCTACTCTATGCTACAGAGCACACACATACACATATACAACCAGGAAAGAAATTTGTGCCTTTATAACAGAGATGTAGGTGCAGGATTAGATATTTAAGAAATAGGTCATGGCAGTGATTTCAGTTTTTTAAGACATCTTTATTTATTTGAAATGGAGAATGACAGAGAGAGAGAAAAAAAAAGTGAGAAAGAGGTGGAGAGAGAGGAAGGAATGGAGGGAGGGAGGGAGGGATGGCGGAGGGAGGGGGAGAGACAGAGAGAGAGACAGAGAGGAGAGGAGGGAGAGGAAGGGGAAGAGGGAGGGAGGGAGAGAGGAGAGAGGAGAGAGAGAGAGAGAGAGAGAGAGAGAGAGAGAGAGATCCTCTATCCACTGGTTTACTTCCCAAATGGCTGCTACAGCTGGGGCTGGGGCTGGGTCAGACCAAAGCCAGGAGCCAGGAACTCCATCCAAGATGTCTCCCGCTTGGGTGACAGGGGCCCAAGCACTTACAGTGTCTTCTACAGCCTTTCCAGGCACATTGGCAGGGAACTGGACTGGTAGCAAAGCAGCTGGGACTGGAACTGGCATCTGTTAACAGGATGCCAGTATTTCAATGGACAATTTACCCACTGCACCACAATGTCAGTCCCTGATTTCAGTTACTGAACTTGTTGAATCAAAACTTTTCCACAACTCTAACCCAGAGTAATAGACAGTGCCTTAAATGACCTCCTCACCTAGCTTTTGCTGCTGAAGGAATCAACTAGTCCTACTCTCAATTTGTCTCAAACTCTGGCAGCCTCCTGGCAAAAAACAAACATTAATGTAGATGCCATTTGAACCCCTTCACTGTGATTTCTGAAAGCCTGCTGTATGGTAATCAGTCCTGTGAAACAAGAAGAAAAAACTCTCAAACCCTTGATGACTTCTTTTTGCTCAAATGCTCTGCAAACTGTTTAAGTCTGGTCTCAACTGCTGTTGGTGACACTTCTGCTCAGGCAGTAATGAACTGTGTCAGGACAGATATGAAACCCTCGGAGAAAAGAAGCTTCAGACACCAGTGAAACTTGGTCAGACCTTCCCAGGAAACCACACAATCCTCATGGAACACTGGGAATAGCTTTGGTTTTTCGCAGATGCAATTGTTTTACAAGAGTGACCTTCTATGTAGTTCATTTAATCAATGCAAGCCAATGGTCACTGCCCTTTTTATTATTTTTATTCCCCAAAGGGGAATCAGCTTATAAAAATCAAAAGTGTCTAAACAAGAAAAGGAATATATAGGGAAGAGGGAGAGGGAGAGGGAGAGGGAGAGGGAGAGGGAGAGAGAGAGAGAGAGAGAAAGGAAACCATATTGCAATAGTTTATAACTGATTTATCTTAAATGCTTCAGCATGAATAGTGGCTTTGATTAATTCTTACAGTTCCTATTCATTTCTTGCTAATATAGTTCATAGCATTTGCACACTGAAACCTATTTCAGGATGGCATATGATGCCTGCTTCTTTGTTAGTATCTGATAGATGACTACAGTGACACAGAGCTTTCTATTTGGCTAGTAATTTTACTGCCCAATGTTATATTAGCCTTTCCTTTAGTTTCAGCAGATCAACCAGTTGCTATGAGCAATTGGCAAAAGCATGGAGTTTGAATTTTAAGACTTTTGTTTACAACCCATTGTAGGAAAAGGGTAACTGAGCTATGTAAAAAGGAGGAAGAATAGGGGCCAGCACTGTGGTGCAGCAGGTTAAAGCTCTGGCCTGAAGAACCAGCTCCCTGATAATGCCCCTGGGAAAGCAGCAGAAGATGACCCAAGTCCTCATGTCCCTGCACCCACATGGAGACCCAGAAGATGCTCCTGGTTCCTGCCTTCAGATCAGCGCAGGTCAAGCTGTTGCAGCCATGTGGGGAGTAAACCAGCAGATGAAAGACCTTTCTCGCTCTCTGTCTCTACCTCTCTCTGTAGCTCTATCTTTCAAATAAATAAAATAAATCTTTTTTTTTTTAAAAGAAAAGTGTAAGCTGTGAAAGAAAGAACCACAGAAATGTTTAGTTGCCATCTTTCTAATAGATTGGATATTGTTCAGTGTGGCATTACACTCCTCAAGGCTAACTTAGCAGCATATATGCTTTTTAATTTGTTTACACACTTACAAATCTGACTGGTCAAGTGGTGGACATGGAGACAGATTTCTCACCAAAAAGAGACTCCTAGTTGTGGGGAATGTGTGTCAGTCAGCAGCCTCCAACTGTCAGCTTCTTTGGCAAAGAGCCTCCTCATCCAAGGTCGTGGCCCATACCTAAGTGTTGGAGCATGAGAGAATATAAAGATATGGCCATTTTAACCAAATTTGGGACAGCTCAATCAAGCAGTATTTGCTTCAGACATTGTGGGAAATAGGGTACATAGGCTAAAGACAGGAAACATAGTAGAGAACCGATAACAGAGGAGAAAAGAAGAAATAGCATCAGCTTAACACGGAAAGATACCAGTTAACTCATTAAAGGAGAAATGTTTCTCTTGACTCAATCTTCATGTAAGTGTTTTAAGACTAGACTATACTGCTCAAAAGTAATTAAATATTTCTTATAAAATGGGTAAAACAATGAAAACTTTTTAGTCTCTTCAACGAGACTAATGGGTAAAATGAGTAAATGGGTGAAATAATGAAAACTCTCTGGTCTCTTCAAAGAGTTTTGGTTGACTTTGCAATTAATTTAGAACAGTACTTGTGTTTCCTCAATTATTTCTTTTGTTAGAATTCTCTTACTTTTTGGAACCTTACTCAGCAAGGAGTCCAAACATCCAACTAAACACAGAAGTAACCCTTCTGTTCAGTAGAATGCTCCTTGCATTTCATGCCTTTGGTCCAGGCAGATGGGAGCAATGTGGAGAAAAAATACAGAGAGTTAGATGAAATCGAGTTGACTGCTGGAGTCCTGTAATCTATTAAAGTGAATACCAGTCAGTGTCATGTAAGAATATGTAGAAAGTATCTGTAGATTTGAAGACATACCAGAAGAAAAGAAATACTACAGCAAAACTGTAATATTACGGAGTGTTTAGGTAAGTGGGTTTTTGAAGGTTTGTTTGCTTATTTATTTGAAAGGTGGATAGAGAGAGAGAGAATGAATGAGAATCTGAGAATATCGTCCATCTGCAGGTTCACTACTAAATGGCTGCCTTAGCTTGGAACGATCCAGGCTGACTCCAGGAGCCTGAAACCCCATCAAGTATTCCCACAGGGGTATCAGAGACCCAGGCACTGGAGCCATCTTCTGCTGCCCTCCCATGTGCAGTAGCAGAGAGCTAGATTGGAAGCAGAGCAGCTGGGCACTATAACTGGCTCTGATAAGGGATGCCAACATCGCAAGCAGCAGCTTTCCCCCTGCACCGCAATACTGATCCCATAGGTAAATGAATTGATTCAAAATAATTTAATTAAAAATAAATCAGTTCTGAAGGAAAATAGCTTAAGTAGTAAACACAGGCAAAGAAGGCAGAAGAGGCTAGGGAAATTTAAGAAATTGGATAAGGGAATAAACAAATTTGGGAAATCCAAAGATTTATTCATGAATTAAAAATTAGGAAATAAGAGGATAATATCAAACCCTTTCATTGCTAAGAACTTTAATTTTTAACATACTTCAGCCTAACAATATGCTCTGCACCAGGGAACAGCAATTTTTGTCTTATTTTTTACATGAGTATACTGCAGTTTGGAGATCATTAAAAAGTACATTTTATAAATTGCAACCATAGATAGTTTAAAAGCTGGGATCTCCATGGTCTTTTCTCTTGATTCTGGTCTAAGATTTCTTCTTATTAGACCTTGACGAATGTCTTCTAGGACTGAGAAGGGCAGATTCTGAGCTGCCAGGCCCCCATTCTTTATGTAGCCCAAGGAGAACTTAAAAGAAAATGAAGAACTTTGTCCTTAGAAACAAGCCATCTGTTACAGAGCAGCACAAAACAGCCAGGCATTCATGAGCTTCACATCAGTTCTGCCAGGATCTGGCTGGGCAGCCTCTATTGCAAGCTGTTTAATCTCTAATTCCTGTAAATCAGAAACTATATCAATTGGTTGGTGAAGAGTTTGGAAATGCCTAGGGCAAATTAAATGCAACAATGTACACCAGCCTAGCTTTCCCTAAGACCATCTCTACAAATTTTTCCTCTTTCCTGGGCAGATCACTTCCTTCAGGTTTAACACCAGCTGCGTGCCTGTATTTCCAAGCGTTATATTCATGCCGTTCAAGGCATGATGCTTAGGTATATTTTTAAAGACTTATTTATTTGTTTTGAAAGAGAGAGAGAGAGGGTGAGACAGTTCTTCCATCAGCTGGCACACTCCTGAGATGGCCGTAATGGCCAGTACTGGGTCAGGCGAAAGCCAAAAGCTTCATCTGGGTCTCCCACATGCGTGGCAGGTATCCTAACACTTGGGCCATATTCTATTGCTTTTCTTAGGCCATTAGCAGGGAGCTGGGTGGGAAGTGGAGCTGCCAGGATGTGAACAAATGCTCATATGTGATGACAGTGTTGAAGGTGGCAGCTTAACATACTACACCACAATGCCACCCCATATATTCAGATATTTTTAGGAAAACTTAACAAGGATAATGATTCTCATTCAAAAGAAACATGAATCAAAATCCAGTCTGGTTCTTATTTTTTACCTAACATTTTAAATCAATTCTTTATAATATAGAATCAGCAATATCAAGAAATTATAATGCATTTCCTAAATTTCTCACCATCTCTTTTGAACTCTTGTTTGTCTCATCCATTATTTTCTTTATCTTTAGAGGAAAAGTTAAAAAAAGATGCCTTGAAATTATAGGAAAGGAGGGGCTGATGCTATGGCATAGCGAGTAAAGCCACCACCAGCAGTGCCGGCATCCTTTATGGGTGCTTGTTCGAGTCCTGGCTGCTCCACTTTTTTTTTTTTTTTTTTCAGAGTTAGACAGTGAGAGAGAGAGACAGAGACAGAGAGAAAGGTCTTCCTTTTTCGGTTGGTTCGCTCCCCAAGTGGCCGCTACAGCTGGCGCACTGCGGCCGGCACATTGTGCCCATCCGAAGCCAGGAGCCAGATGCTTCCTCCTGGTCTCCCATGCGGGTGCAGGGCCCAAGGACCTGGGCCATCCTCCACTGCACTCCCAGGCTACAGCAGAGAGCTGGACTGGAAGAGGGGCAACCGGGACAGAATCTGGCGCCCCAACCGAGACTAAAACCCGGAGTGCCGGCGCCACAGGCGGAAGATTAGCCAAGTGAGCCACAGCGCCGGCCTGCTCCACTTTTGATCCAGCTGTCTGCTGTGGCCTGGGAAATCAGTGGAAGATGGCCCGAGTACTTGGGCCCCTGCACACATGTGGAAGACCTGGAGGAAGCTCCTGGCTCTTGGCTTCTGCTGGGCCCAGCTCCAGCCATTGCAACCATCTGGGGAGTAAACTAGCAGACAGAACACCAATTCTCTCTCTCTCTGTCTCTGTCTCTCTCTCTGTAACTGCCTTTGTCTCTCTGCAACTCTGCCTTTCAAATAAATAACTAAAAAAATAAATTATAGGAAAGGAGACAGTAATTTTTGAATGTTTTGCATTTTACCAAAGATGGCTCTTTTGTAATAAACAGATGTGATATACTTCGATGACGCAGCATGAAAAATAATTGTGAATACCAAGCATGGTCCAGCCTCAGGCACTTTGCAATCATTCCCTCTGCCTGAGCCACCTGTATCAAAGTTCCTATCCCTCTAACTCTAAGACTTTACTCAAATGACATGTCTTAGTCAAGCCTTCCCTGTCTACAACTACCCAATATAAGACGGGAATCCTAGGGCATTGTGGCTGCAGCTTGTGATGCCTGTATCTGTGTCAGGGTGCCAGTTGGAGTCCCAGCTACTCTGGTTGTGATCCAGCTCCCTGCTACTGTACTTGGGAAGGCAGCAGAAGATGGTCCAAATGTTTGGGCCCCTGCCATCCAAGTGGGAGGCCTGAATGGAGTTCTAGACTCTTGCTTTCAGCCTGATCCAGCCTGGCTATTGCAGGCATTTGAGGAGTGAACAGGTGAATTGTGATCTCTGTCACTCTGCCTTTCAAATAATTAAGTAAATAAGCAAATCATTTTGTAAAGACATTGCAATCTCTCCTAGCATGCTCTACTCTCTTTTTTCTACTTAATTTTCCCATGAAAATCACTGCCTTTTGACATGCTCTATAGTTTACTTATAAGCTAGGGGCAGGAGATCTGTAAGTGATTTTAAGATGTATTCTGGAGTCAGTGTGTGTAAGTTTAGGTTCCAACTCTGTCCCTGACAAGCTCTAAAACCTTGGGGAAATTACTAACATTATCTATAAATTGGGAGTAGTAATAATGGTAACTATCTCATCAAGCAAGTGTTGAGATCAGATCAATGCCTGGCACATAATAAGCACTGTATTAGTATTTGCAATTAAGCAATTATCTCATGTGATTAGAACATACATTCTACGTGAGGGTGGTAGATTTTTTGCCTCTTTTGTTCACCACTGTATCCCCAGTAACCACATGAGTTCTGGCAAACAGCAAGTGTATAATAAATATTTACTCAACTTGTGAATGAAAAAAGAACAAGTGCTTGGGAAGGACCCGAGTCTGTAGTTAATTCACATTTGGCCACATACAAAGACACTAAGCTCCTTTAGTTTTGGTTTCTCAAGTACTCTCAAATTTTTGTTTTAGAAGTCCATCCATGAGTACATGATAGAAAATTGATACAGTATTTTCTCTGTTCATCTAGATGTTCTGTTATCTGGAACAGTAAAGGGAAAAAAATGAGAAAGTTGTATTGATTGAAAATTTCAAAATCTCTATTCCCATAATTCCCTTAAGGGTGGAAACTCCTGTTCATACTAGCAAGGAGGACCTGAGGATGCCAGCCCCTGTGTATAGCCATGTGTGTGCTACCTGCATTGCCCAAGTCACAGCTCTCTTCCTGTACAGTGGAAAACCATAGCTTCCATGAAACCACTGCTTAGACCACACCCCAGTACCAGCCAAAAGTAACCAATATGGCTGCCAACTGTGTCCCCATGATGACCTTTAGCTAATTTTAAGGTCATTATAATAAAATGGCCATGGTTGACACTCTTACTCCCATCGTGTACCCAAAGCCTTGGTTCTTCTGGGATTTCTAAAACAGAACAAGGAAAATGGGTGGTACCCAAGCCAGGCTCCTACCCCTTGCAAATTTTCAATTAAACCCTAACCCAAATACTACCCCTAGGTCCCTAAACACCACTCACCAAATCATAGAAAGGTATGGGACTCAAAACCTGTTGAATGCAGCTCTCTCTTAAGTGTGCCCATACTCCTCGAGTGTTTACTTTCATTTTGCATGCAAATAAATGTTGTTCCTCTGCTGACCTTTATCTATTTCTCTCCTTCAATTCTTTAAGTCAAAGAACCTGACCACAGCTACCTCTTGCCATCAGCTAGGTATCTGGGAGAATTATTCAGCATTGGATACAAAGCTGCCCTGGAGAAGGGAATGGCATATGGAATGCAGGAGTAGGAGCAGTACAAGGAAATCCAGGACAGAAGGACTAGGGTTCTGGTAAAACACTAAAGGCAGTAGTGAGCAAGGAAAACAGATACCCAGGAGGCATAATTCATTTGAAAACACAGTATTTTGAGAGATTAACCAATGTGTTTCTCCTTCCAAGGCCTCCTCCAATGAGATATTATTAAACAAAAAAGCCAAAAAAAAATGAGTCAAAACTCAGCTTTTGAAGATCAGATGAACTGATGAATATTGAAGCAGAGACAGTGGCATGAGACACAAAGAGTTATGTGTTTCAGAAGTCTTGGCCTTTGAGTCAAAATCCACACCTCTGAGGGACACAAGGAAAACAGTTTATACACTAAGTAATAGACAGGAAAGAACACAAAGCTAGCAAGAGCTAATTTAACCCTCATAGCAAGGTTAAATTTCTCTATGCTGGATGAGAGTTGAGCAAGAGAAAAGTAAGATTTTAAATTCAAGAATCGGGTCCTATGTCTATGACTTTCCATGTGGCAGAGACCAGGAGCTGAGACTTCAGAAACCCAGATCCATCTTGGAGGTCTGATGGAAGGGTCAGTCATTCCTGCCTTCCTGATCAGAGTGAAGAGTCAGCTAGCCTTGGCTCTCTCCTCTGTGTCACACCAGTTGAGATGCCTAGCAATGTTCAGGTGATACAAAGTAACCTGGTGAAGCTCCTATTCTTAGGCTTGTGAGGCTGTTCAGAATATTCACCACAGTCCGCTTGCTGTGTAGGTAAAACCCAGAGAGTGAGGGTCTACAAGACCTTGCAGCCTGAAGAGCAAAGTGAAATGACCACAATTTTTACTTTCTGGATTCTGATGCTTTGATGCTTGGGGCTTTGCTGATCCTAGAAGGACTGCTGCAACTGGGCTTGACCAATTTGTGAAGACAGGAAACAACCTGACAGCCCTACTAGTTGTTTTTTTTTTGTTTTTTTGTTTTTTTGTTTTTTTGTTTTTTTTTTTTCAGATGCAAGCATACCAACCCAGGACCCATAGTCGTAACCATCTCCTTTATTGGAATCTCACATTCTGATCCACTATCCACTTGACATAATTGACCCAGTAGCAGATAGCAGATATCTAGGGACACCCTGTACACACCAGAGCCAACTGAAGTATTTCAAACTACCCAATTCTAAACCTGCTTCATCTGCCTTGCCTGTTTCTTCCCTTGGGAACCACAACAAATTCTCTTGCTCAGAGTCCCCTGTCTTTCTCTGCCACCTGACCATCCCCCGTGCTCCCTCACGTGGGCCTCCAAGGCATGATGTACCCTTTCCTCTTGAAACATGTGCTTTTCAATGGCAGTAGTCTACTAATCTGTTGGTTACTCTGCCCAAATAATAAAATTAATGTAGGTCTAATAAACCCTATGCTAAAATAGTACGTTACAGATCATTAAGAAGAAACCATAAGCAATCTTAAGACCAGTGGACAGATGAAAGCAAGTTAGCCAGTTTCTCCTTCCTACTGATACACGGCTACACCAGAGTCTTCCAAAACTCAACCTGGAAAAGAAAGTAAAATCCTGAATTTATGGAGAAAACTCTAAAATCAATGAGTTAATCCTGAATTGATCATGAATAAGCTGAGACAGTTTTCATCCCTTACCAGAAGGCATAAATTAGTTTATATTAAAGTAAAGAAAGTTACTTTTTCTATATCTAAGAGCTTGTGGATTGCAATTTAAATACTATGATGTATAGAAGAAAAATTGAATAAGGAAATAGCATAGCTCATTGAATGAGAGCAGATGTTGGCAAACTATGACCTATGGGCCAAGTCAAAATGGTTTTTGTAAAGTTTAATTTAAACAGTTACATCCATTCACTTACATATTTTCTACAGTTGCTTTCCAACTACAAAGGCAGAGTTGAGTTGTTGTGAAAGAGACCACATTGTCCCACAATATCTAAAATATTTACTCTCTGGCCCTTTACAAAAAATGTTGGCCCTGAACTGGAGTACAACATCAGCAAAAGCTAAAATAATCTTGTGATTATGCTCTACATACATAGCCGTTGTTTAAATTTCTCCTATTGGGAATAAGCTTGGCCCTGGAAGCTTGGGATGGTGGCCTAATTGCAGACATTATAAGAAATATGAATAATGGAAGCCTAAAATAGGTGCCACCTTAGTGCCGTTCCTCCCAGTGCATCACATGTCACACTCTTCATGTGTTTGCTGTCTATTTAATACTGGATGACTTGATTTTGTATTTGGAAAATGCATGCTTTGAATGATCCCTTGGCAGTACTATCTGAATTAAAGTGATTTCAGTAATTAAGTAATCGTATTCCCTGAATCCAAGTTCTCCAAGGAAAAGCGCCTAAAACAGGAAATCACGCCGTGTAGGGCTTCCTTTTGATTTGTCACACATTCTGAATGGCTTTGTACAAGTCATCTTGACCAGCAGTTCTTGGTAGAGACAGGGTATGTTTCTTCCACCCACCTCATGGGAGTAGTTCTGTGGAGATGATTTTTAGTTTTCAGAACCTAGGGCGATGGTGCTTTCAGCAGGCTATAGGCATTTGGTGTCTCTATTCAAGCAAGAAACCCTGCTCAGCATCCACATGGAAGAGATCACTGTACCCCCATAGCCCAGTGAAGGATTATTCAGTCCCAAAACATCAAAAGGCTCTAATTGGAAAAGCCTAGCTCTGATTCTGTTAAGTTTAAATTCCCATATATATATATATATATATATACACACACACACATACCCCACACCAATTTTTTAAAATATTATTATGTAAAAGATTCAACAAAATAAACATTCTCATTAGTCAATACAGATAATCATTTATTATAATACTACTAATTGTAAGATACAAAATATTCCTGCCACCTTATTCAATAGGCCACAACCTTCTCTTTTAGCAGATTATTTCACTATACTGAATATAATTCAAAATTAATTAACATCTTAACCTGTATTCTCACAGTTCAGTGAACTTAATTTGGTAAAAGTGAAAATAGTTGTATTTGTTATATATCTATGTATGTATGTTTATTTCCTTGAGGTTTTGAATTGAACCTCATTTCCCATTGTTCTAGTTCAAAGTCAACATTAATAAATAACAGGAGTGCTATTTTTCAAAATACACTGTAAGAAATGTATGTAAATTGCTGAAACCATTATTATCATTTATTGGACTCATTTTACTTTACAGCAAGAAGTCTGAGTCAGGATGTAGATTCCCATGGATTCAACAGTGTTTGCCTTGAGGTGTTAGGACAAACCTTGTTCATTTCTCTGCCTTATCCCTTAAGGCTGGCTTTTTCACTTCAGCTCCAGGATGATGACCATGCTTGAGGCAGATACTAGAGAAAAGTGAGAAGCATTGCTTTGGTTGCACGTATCCTTCAGGTTCAGGAAATGAAAACTTTCCCAGAAGTTTCCTGATTGAATTCTGCATATTAGCTGATTATATACAAACTACTCTCTCCACAGAATATCAAAGAAAGGTTGTACATATCCAGTGGTTGATCATGCTTCTAGGATGCCATCCATTCTCATTCTGGCTTCTTTTTTTTTTTTTTTTTTTTTTAGAATTTCTAAGATTTAGGAGGTAGTAGTCTTTAGGAATGATCATGGTATCCATGGAGCTAGGAAATACACAGGGGAGTTAGCAATTTAACACATAGATTTAAGGTAACATTGACATTTTAGTTAAAGATGAAAATTCCCTCTAACTTTGCCTTCCCATTAAATATAAAAGGAATCCCAAAAGATCTATTGTAAAGCATAACAAATGCCAACATCATAGAAATATTCAGGTCCATGTTTTTAAGAAATATCAATATTGTTAGCAATCTGTTATTTAAAAATAAAAAGCAATAGTAAAGAACTAATGTGAGATCTTTATCATTTCAAGGCACTCCAGTATCACACTCCCTTTCCCATTGAGAGAAAATATCCACTGACACAGTACTGGAAGAACATAGCATCTTACCTTCTAATATGACACCTAAGAACAGAATCTTCTTTTTTTCCTCATGACTTCATAGTAGGGCACGAGCAGTCAGAGCAGTCATAAGACTCGGTCTGTGCCAGCTGAACCTTCAAAGTTCCCAAGCACTTTGAATTCCTTAACAAAAGGAGAGGTAGGATTTATTCATGGTAACCATGAGAGTAACCTGCAGCCTGGGGTTCCACAACAGTAGTGGGGGTGTCTTGGTCAGAATGCACTCGTTGAAAGATCCTTGTATTTGTTGTGCTTCTTTCTAAAAAAATTCTTTTTCCTTCTTTAAAATAATAGAATCTGTTACAAACTCAAAAACAAGGACTCCGACTGGTACTGTAGCTTTTGATAGATACGCATTTTTTTGGTTTGGAAAATTAAGATCAAATCGAGTTTATGAAGTTGTATGACAAAAAAATACTTGTAGGTTTGCATAATAAATATGTTTTTTCTACTTGCTAACAGAAATCCAAGATTGTTAGTAGTAAGTTTATATCAGACCCCAAAAAGAATGGAAATGCAAACAGTTATCAATTTGGCATTTTGGAATTTGAGGCTTATATATTCTGAACAAAAACAAACTCCTGCTGCTACTAGAAATTCTTTGTTCTTTTCCTCCATAATTTCTTGTCAAACAATGAGCTTGTCTTTTAACCAAGACCATATCAAAAATATAATTCCTTGGTTCCTTTTTTTTTTTTTTTTTTTTTTTGACAGGCAGAGTGGACAGAGAGAGAGACAGAGAGAAAGGTCTTCCTTTGCCATTGGTTCACCCTCCAATGGCTGCCGCAGGTGGCGCACTGTGGCCGGCGCACCGCGCTGATCCCATGGCAGGAGCCAGGTACTTCTCCTGGTCTCCCATGGGGTGCAGGGCCCAAGCACTTGGGCCATCCTCCACTGCACTCCCTGGCCACAGCAGAGAGCTGGCCTGGAAGAGGGGCAACCGGGACAGAATCCGGCACCCCGACTGGGACTAGAACCCGGTGTACTGGTGCCGCAAGGCGGAGGATTAGCCTAGTGAGCCACAGCGCCGGCCCTTGGTTCCTTTTATTATATTTTTCCTTTGTTGTTGCAGTTGAGGAGTTAACAAGAGCAGAATCTCCTGCCTAACCATAACAAATGCACCAAACGAGAAGCTTTGATGCAGTTTGTGTGGATGAAGCTAAGACCTCATGCATTGGAGCTAGTACCATGAAAATGCTGACATCTTATCCACATCTTCTTTGTTCACATACAGTTATTTAAATTACAAATAACACATTCCTGGATAAGGAGCTTCTGATTTGATTTCCATCTCTTAGTCCAAGTAAATATAAAATGACTGCCAACTCAGCAGACGTAAATCTCTGCTATCTTACTTTCATCACAGTCTCTATATTGGGAAAAATATAAGTGAAAAGGCATTCTCTCTCACATTGTTCAGTCCACAATTACATGGTTTAAGGAAGATAAGGATTTCCAAATTGTTAGAGTGTTCTCTCAAATGATTCCCTGAGAATCTGACGTATTCCCTGTCCCCTAAATGTAGGCACAGCCAAATAGAACCAGTAGAAAGGAAAAATGTTAGTTGTTTCACATTATTATTTTGGGCTTAATGACACAGGCTGTGTTCCATTCAGTAAAAATACACATCTGGAGGAAAAGGCTGTTGTGTGACATATTTCTGATTAAGGACAATTTAAACTAATTCTAAAAGCAAATACTTACATACTGCACATGCCATGAACTAGAAATCCACCCACAAACCAAATGAACACTTATGAGCCATGTGGGTGCACTATGATTGCTAGCTAGTCTTCATTTTACCTTGAATTGCCCTTATCGGTTTAAATTATTACTGCAGCATAAAAATTGAAAAATGGACATAGTTATATGGTTAGACTCTCTGTGTTCAAAGAAATAAACCCCCAGCATACTGAGCTGTCTGAGTAACAGGAAGTGTTCATGGGTTCATTTGCTCACTGGTTCAGTTTTCATCAGAATGCTGCTTTTCTGCTGTGGTCCTCGCTTATTCCGTGTGCCTTACATTAGCGCTTAGACTGTCTTGCCCTTTAACCAGGGGCTCCATACCAGCCTTCAGGCACCTCGTAGTCTCGTCTCTATTACCTGCTATCAACTCTGTTTTCTGAGCTTGCCCAGAGCCAGTCCAGTTCAATCCATTCACCCCATTTCCTCAGGAATCACTTAGCTAATGGTGATGGTGGGTGGAGAAAAGGTCTTGCTATTTCATTCATGTATCCTGATCCCAACTCTTCTAATCATTGGTAAATTCTTTAAGGACAGAACCCACCCTTTTTCTTTCTCCACTATTCATCGGGACTACAGAAGGAAGATAGACAATATGGGCTATTAGGGAAAAGTAAATTTTGAAATCCATGCATAGTTTTTTCTTAATATTCAATTCCATGAACTTTTTCAGAACTCCTCCTATGCGTGGATTTTTATTTTTATTTTTAATATGATTTTCCACAAACTTTTTGAGATATCCTTGTATACACATATAAACATAAATATTTACACACACAACTTAACATTGATAAAACTGAAGTCACTCTTGCCCTTGTTTGTAGTGACTGCAAATTGTGTAGGCAGTCCTGCGTGTGTCTATTCATGTAACAGGTTGCACAGACTCTAGTAGAGCAAATAACACATTGAGAAAGAGTCCATAGTCTCAGATTATCGACTCCTTGAAGCCAGAGATTTGTCTTTTTCAGTGCTGTACCTCTGCCACCAAACTTTTCTGATGATCAAGATCCACACTTGTTGAATCCTAAAACTCATGTAATATCCCCTCTTCTTTCCACAGTCTCCTGATTAGGAGAAAATGCTTAGCCTCTAGGCAATCTGGATATCTGTTTCATGAATACTTCCCCAATGTTGAAGCTATTAGCACTCAATCATACTCCAGAAACATGATGGAAGACTTGTGCCGATTTCTTCCGCTGTGATTGGTTTCCAAAATAATTTTACTGAAGGAAATAGGAAACATTGTAGTTGCCTAGATGAGGTAACAGTGACATGAGGCAAAAGGAATGCATGTATTCCACTGGGTGGGGATTAAGTCTCTGGATAAGATTGCACTGGGATCATAATAACATCTTTAACCAAAGGCGTTACTGAAGCTTATGGCTGAGTAAAGGTTAAATTGAACTGCACAAGAAGATTTTTCTAAATCAACCCTTTCGCTACAGAATTTGCTATAGCTTGATTATGGTTTTTTTTTTTTTTTCATTGTTTAGCTTACAGATCTTTTTGCAGGTTTTTTTTTTATTACAGATCTTTTTACAGATTTTTTTCATTGTTTAGCTTTCACATCTCATTGAGAAACAGAAAGGGGGACTGAAAGAGATAAATTAGCATCAGAGTAAGGAACAGATTAGAAGGGAAAGATACTATCACAGTGCTGTTATCATTTTGCTTTGTTGATAGCCCCTGGAAGAACTAGACTGCCAAGAAAGGGGAGCCCAGGTTGCAGTAACAGAGAGGACACCAGGGTCAATCTGTTAGAGGATGCAGCACTTAGTAAGCTTCAAGGATACGTCAATTGAGCATCTGCACTGTGCACTATGAATACTCCATAGAGACCCTGCTTTTAAAGTCATCCCCCAATTCAACAAACATATATTTAAAGTTCTTGCATTCCAGTCCTCATGCTAGATGTAAGGAAAAGAATGCAAATTGGTGCGGCCTCACACAAGGCACCAAGATATAAGGCAAAGAGGCACAGAACAGAGAGGAGATAGGGCACAAACTCACAGCCAGACCAAATTTATTCAAGGAAAATAAACTCCCAGAGGTTGACCAACTGCCACCAGGCTCACAGACCAAACACCTGGCAGCAGCCCAGACCCCAGCAGGCTGGGCCCTTTTAATATCTTAGGTTGGCTAGGGGTGGGGGTGGGAGGCAGTAGGTGGAGATGAGCTTCTCCATACTGGTTCTTCAAGTTTGGCCCACTGGCTTCCAAACCTGGAGAAGAATGCAGGGGGTGGGGTGGGGCACAATACAGAGTGTGAAACTGAACTGGTCTCTTGAAAGGATGCAGGGGTAATGAGAACCTACAATGGCCGAGGCTTGTGTCCTTTTTCCATCACTAGGTGCTGGGAGCAAAGAGATCAGGAAAACATACGCTTGGCCCTCGGGAGGCAGGGTGATTAAGAGCTCAGAGTCTGGGGCCAGACTCCTGAGTTTGAAACTTGGTTTGAGCTGGTGCCGTGGCTCACTAGGCTAATCCTCCGCCTTGCGGCACCAGCACACCGGGTTCTAGTCCCAGTCGGGGCGCCGGATTCTGTCCCGGTTGCCCCTCTTCCAGGCCAGCTCTCTGCTGTGGCCAGGGAGTGCAGTGGAGGATGGCCCAAGTGCTTGGGCCCTGCACCCCATGGGAGACCAGGAGAATGCACCTGGCTCCTGCCATCAGATCAGCGCGGTGCATTGGAGGGTGAACCAATAGCAAAGGAAGACCTTTCTCTCTGTCTCTCTCTCACTCTTTCTGTCAAAAAAAAAAAAAAAAAAAGAAAAGAAAAGAAAAAGAAACTTGGTTTGGTGGCTGACTGGATGAGACATCCTTAACAAGTTACTTAACCTCTCTGTGCCTCAGTTTCCTCATCGTTAATTGAACAATCGTAGTACTTATTACAAAAAAGTAATAATGTGTGGGGATTGTGTTAATGCATAAGAGACTTAGAATACAATACCAGCAACATAAAAGCAATATATACAAATATTCTCAGCTGTTTATAATATAGTGGGACAGGTAGATTTATTACTAGAAGACTTTAAAAATAATTCCTTTATTTATTTGAGAGGCAGACACACATTGATTTGAGAGAGAGAGAGAGAGAGAGAGACACATACATGGAGAGAGAGAACTCCCAGCTCCTGCTTTACTCCCCAAATGTCTGCATGGCTCAGGCTGAACCAGTCCAAAGCCAGAAGCTGGGAATCCAAGCCAGGTCTCCCACATGGCTCCCTGAATTCCAATTATTGTGTCATTTTCACTGTATCCCTTGGACTACATTAGCAAAGAAGGTGGAGTCAAGAGTTGGAGCCCAGAACTGAACTCAGATATTCTGATATGGGAATTTTAATTTCTAGGCCAAATGCCACCACCAGAGGACATTAATTTGCAATGATTGGAGGCAAATCTCTGAGGTCTGGAATGACAATGAGATCAGAGTGAGATGAGCAGTGATGGCTGTGGATCACATGACTATGGTAAACATAGAGACCCTTTCGTAGACTTCAGCTTTGGAGGCTTTCAGATCACAGACGATGTGGTTCAGGAGGGTCTGAGCCTGGTCACCTTCCAAGAACAATCCTGGTCAGAGAGAAGATGGTGAGGAGTGACAGGTGGAGTGTGGGAAAAGTTGCCTATATAGCTCCCGATTCCTTTTAAGAGAGTGAATCTGATTCCTCATGTGTATAACTGGAAGTAAGGAGGGACTTATCTTACTCTGTCATTTTCTATTGCAATAAATATAAACAAATACCCAAATTCTGAAACAGAAATAAGAGGGAATATCATTAATGAGTTTCTGCAATGGCTGCCTAACAGCCAGCAGCACTGTAGTGGCCAAGCCCTGTGTCCTAGAATGAGCTGGAAATCCACACCACTGCGGTAAGAGGTCACCCTAGCTGAGCAGGCTTCCTCCAAAAATGCGAAATGTAAACAGCAGGTGTCATCACCTGATCCTGAAAATGTTTCTGTTGTTTATGAGTTAATCTGAACTGTTCACAAATGAAAATGCTGTCAGTCCTCTGAGCCTAGTTTTCTTTCTCATCCCTTCACTCCTTTTCAAGACAGCCAGCTTCCCAGTGAAATTCACATCCTAGATAAGACCCTTGCTGCACTGGTAAGATAGCAGACATCAAGGCTCACGACGATGTAAGTTATGACCAAATCAAAACCGCTGCTCTGTGTCCTGTCCAACAGAGATATGACATTTATATTAATATTTAGCTGTGTTTCTCAATTAGTGATTGATGAACTAAAGCTCTTCTTTATAGTGAGGTAATGTAATTTTGCTTTTTGGATTATATTTGCATCATAAATCTTTCAGAGGGCAGGAATGATACTTTCTTGTCATGTGATAATATCTCAAAGCAGGAATGTAGTGAAGGAAGATTGTTTTTAATAGAGTCTGAGAAATACTGCATTTCACATAAAATTTTGAAACAGATTGGGTCAGAGCCTACTAGATAACTAGTTACTTGGAGGAGTAGGAAATGATGAACTGTGGGGAGGGATTTAGGCCCTTTGATATTCCCAGGGTTCTTTACGTCAAGAAATGGCTGTAATGTGGTAAATCCAGTAATAGGGAACCCTGGAATCTCAGATCATAAATATATTGTAAGTAATTGAATGTGCTTTCGCCATAAAGCTTTATGATTTCCTTAGCTTAGCAATGAAAATGAATTTCATTTATTTTTTTTCTGAAATAAAGTCTTTCTACTTAACAATTTTAAAATGCATAGGTTTTCATTTTGGCCACTTCATTGTCATTTTAAAACAATTTCAGTAGATCAGAATTCTAAGTAGAGAGTCATTACTTGGGGAAAACTTCCTCAAATTTCTTTACAAGAAATAGATGTTTTTTTAGTTAACTCTGAAAAATATTTTTTTTCTATTTGCCTTAATCAAATTTTCCTTTAATTAGAGTGTTGAAAATAACATTTACTCTGCTAGACTTGCAAACATTCTCTAGATTTTCTTGGTAACATTTACTCATATTATTCTGTTGTTTGTACAGCCACAGAAGTGGCTTTTCCTTTGAGTTTTCTCCCTGTTTTAGTTTTAGCCAAAAACGAAGTGCTAATCCTACATTTTGGGCAGACATCTGGCCTGCTCCTAAAAACCTCAACCATCAGCCAGTGTTATCAGAGAGCTTTCAATGTCTCTTCAGGCACAGGCTACAACGTGGGAAATGGATCGTAAAACATCCAGGAATATCGATTCCTGTTTTCCTCTCCTTGCTGGAAAGCATTTGTCCTCTGAACACAGATGAGGAAGAGCCGCTTTTTTGGGCCCCTACCAGTATTATGCCACCTTGTTTCTTTTCTTGATGAACATTTGTCTGCCACTCCCTGAAAACAACTACTTGTTTAAAGCGTATGTGTGTGTGTGTGTGTGTGTGTGTGTATTTATATATATTTATATTCTAGAATGCTTTAGCTGCTCTACTCCCATACTACCTTGAGTTATGTCTCATAGGGCTCATGTATTTGTGTTTTCAAATTTAAGGCAGAATTTCCACAAAATTAGAAGTGAAGTTTGATTCATGTGAAAACAGCCTAAGATTACTCTAAGGACAGCAAGCAGAGGCTCTTTATCGAGAGCCCACTACAGCATGTAGTCAGCTGCCACTACTTGAGTTTGACAAAGACTGAAAAGTGGGCAGGGGAGTGGAACGCTTCATAGTGAAAAGCAAAGCAAGGGGGAGGCTCCACTGACGCTCTGGTTAGAGTCTGTTGGCATGAGAAGCTGGAGGCAACTAAGTAGAAGCAGGGCGTCTTCGGTGAACCACTGGGGAGCATCCTTGACTCTCTGTGTTTGGTCCTGAGTTAGAAGGATAGCTTCAGGAGGGACAGAAAAACTGGCAGGTACTGACGAAGTCCTGAGCATACTGAACCAGCTCTAGCTGAAGCTGTGGGTTAACTTCCTGGGCTCTTATGTGCATCAGTATATATTGTCAAAGCTCGTCTGATCTCTGTCCATGTGTACATCCAGTCTCTCAGTCTTGGATATTTCAGAATGTCCACAGGAAAACAGGGTTAAAAGACAATTTTATTTTACTGAAAAATGTTTTAAATCCATGCATGGTTTTTCGCAGAGTGTGCATTTTCCATCAACTTTTGGAAGTCTCCCTCATATGTATGAATTTCAAAAATGTTTTGAACCAAAATAAAGTTCTTTTAAAATTATTTTAATTATATATACTCATGAGGTTCAGCATGATTAATGGATACATTTATTAATGGATGATGATCAAATAAAGTTAGCATTTCCATTCTCTTTAAACATTTTTTTTTTAAATTTTGATTAACAGTTAATACGTATCTATGGGGTACAGTGTGATGTTTTGAAAAATATTCCATTTCCAAGAACCTTTTTGAAGTCCACTTATATAAAGGAAACATACTTTATCAGTAAAGTGCAGAAGTACTTATTGCCCAATACAATAGCCACTACTGAGCATTAGACATGTAGCTTATCTGAAATGAGACATGCTATAACTATACAATAATCACTAAATTCCAAGGCCTTCATATAAAAAGGAAAAATATGTCATTAATATTACCTTAATATTGAGTAACTATTTAAGTGATAATATTTTGGATTAATAGATTAAATAAAATATATTATTAAAATTAATTTTGCTTCTTTCTGTTTGCTTTTTTACATGAGGCCAAGAGAAAATTTCCCATGTGGGTCATGCTTGTGTCTCGCCTTATACACCTATTAGCACTGTAGAAGAGGATTGCTATTCATGCCAGGGGTGAGGATGCTGTTTTTCCTAACAGATTCTTTACGAATCCTTATATAGTTTATTCATATTTTTCTTTTTTCTTTTTTTCTTTTTTTAACTTTTATTTGATGAATATAAATTTCCAAAGTACAGAATATGGATTACAATGGCTTCCCCCCCATAACGTCCCTCCAACCCTCAACCCTCCCCTTATCCACTCCCTCTTCCCTTCCATTCACATCAAGATTCATTTTCCATTCTCTTTATATACAGAAGATCAGTTTAGCATACATTAAGTAAAGATTTCAACAGTTTGCTCCCACACAGAAACATAAAGTGAAAAATACTGTTTGAGTACTAGTTATAGCATTAAATCTCAATGTACAGCACACCAAGGACAAAGATCCTACATGAGGAGTAAGTGCACAGTGACTCCTGGTGTTGACTTAACAAATTGACACTCTTGTTTATGGCATCAGTAATCACCCTAGGCTCTTGTCATGAGCTGCCAAGGCTATGGAAGCCCCCTGAGTTCACTGACTCTGATCATATTTAGACAAGGCCATGGTCAAAGTTTATTCATATTTTTCATAACCAGGGCAGAGTAGCACCTAGTGAGAAGGTCCCTTTCAGGACTTAGGAGCTAAGGAGAGAAGACTTACCTGTTCATTACATTACTATTGAAAAATTTCCTAGGTGTGACTCAACCTTGTCTTTGCAGAGAACTGGAAATTTGGCTTAGGAAATACTTTTAATGAAACTTTTGCATATATAAGTAATCATATAATCGAAGAGAACCCTTGGATGGATAAATCCCTTATCCAGAATTTAAAAATAAGCAGTTTGTATTGCAGGGCTTATGATTGTGAGCTAAGACCTTTCTTTTTTCTGAGGCTAGTGTTGTGCACGCAGGTTAAGCCACCACCTGCAACACTAGCACCCCATTTAAGTGCTCTGTTTCTAGTCCTGCCCCTTCTACTTCTGATCCAGCTCCCTGCTCAAGTCCCCAGGAAGACAGCAGATTGACCCAGTACTTGGGTCCTGCCATTCAGTTGGGCAACTTAGATGGGGTTCCTGGTTCCAGGCTTTGGCTTTGTTCAACCCTGGCTGTTGTGGGCATTTGAGGAGTGAGAGCTGAGTTAAGGAAGAGGCTGGCTTTCTTTTTTGGTGGGCCTAGAGAGAAGTGGTGACTCATAATTAATATGAAGTTCTCCTCCCTTTCTGCCTCATTACTCCTTTATTATAATCTCAAGTGCATAGCACAGTCACACATTGGGACTGATAGTGGCACCTACTTGCGAAATGAAAGGATGCACTTCATCCACATTTTGAGGGTTTGCAGCCCCATTCATCAAATGCTCCACTTTCATCCGGTTCCTTTGTAGACCTGTTTGTTTAAAAACAAGGCTTTAAAAGAAGGCACACAATTTTAATATGGGTAGACTATGCTCTATTGTCTTCCATGAATCTTTCTCTTTTGGCTCAAGAATGCAAAACTGTAGCAAGTCTCAAAGGGTTCCTCTGTTCAAAGGATTGCTGTAGATTAAAAATAGCGCCATAGTTTATCATCGGCTGCTGGGGTATTGGTTTACTTTCCTCACTGCAACAGACTTTAATTACAGAGCGAAGAATAAACTGGACTTGATTGCTCCTCAGAAAGACTGACATTTCAGTCTCTCCCACAAAATACTTATTGATGTTGATGTGAGAGGAAGAGAGGAGTCAGAATACAAAGGGGCTTTGTGTTGCCAGCAGTGGGGACGCATCCTTTGTCTTCCCAACTTAGCGGTTTTGATATGGAAGTCAAAGTGAGATAAAAAAATATCAAACACAGCGTTGTCATTTCCACCATGTTTTTTGTGTGTGTGTCTGTGCTTTAGAAAACACTCTCAGTAAGACAATTGATGTTTTTGAGCTGCTGGAGGAAAAACAAAGAAGTCAATCAAACAAAACTGACCGCGTCGCAGATTCATACTTAGAAAATATGTTATTTACAATAATTATAGCTGCATCTTCCCCACATGTTAAAAGATGGATGATGATTTTTCAATCAAAGAGGAGAGAAAACCCTCTGTCTAAATATAATTGTGTCATGTAAACCCTTCTCTGAGTGCAGTTAGAGATGAATTAAAATGCCTGTGGGGTGATCTCTAGCCAAAAAGGAGAAAGTACCAGGTATTCAGGGCTAAAGGTGTCTCGGTCTTTTCCCATCCCAGTGGAGGGCTTCGCAACACTCCTTAGAGCCTTACTCCTTGCGAGTAGGTAAACATCTGCTGTTAGTTAGATAAAGAAGCTTGGCAGCAAAGGATATCATGTAAACAGAAGAAGAGCCATCTGAAAACAATTCTTATATACACAGGTAAAGGGATCGTGTTAAGAGCGATCAGGATGGGACAGTACAAACTGATTTTCATGGAAAAATACACCTGGATAGAGGTACTTTCTGATTCTGATTACAAATGCCAGCCTCCCAGCTTATTAGCTTGAGATCTCACTGTTTTCTGTATTGTCTCAGCAATTCCCAACAGGACTGGAGGCTGGGGGAGAACAAGGGCAGGAGAGAGAGAGAGAGAGAGAGAGAGAGAGAGAGAGAGAGAGAGAGAGATGATAGAGAGAGAAAGAGAGAGAGAAATATTCATCAATTTCAGGGAATATATAAAAGCAGGAAGTTTTTTTAAAAAGATTTTTATTTATTTATTTGACAGGTAGAGTTACAGACAGTGAGAGAGAGACAGAGAAAGGTCTTCCTTCCGTTGGTTCACTCCCCAGATGGCCGCCACGGCCAGCGCGCTGCACTGATCCGAAGCCAGAAGCCAGGTGCTTTTTCCTGGTCTCCCGTGCGGGTGCAGGGCCCAAGCACTTGGGCCATCCTCCACTGCCCTCCCAGGCCACAGCAGAGAGCTGGACTGGAAGAGGAGCAACCTGGACCAGAACCTGGTGTCCACATGGGATGCTGGCACCGCAGGCAGAGGATTAACCTTGTGCGCCACGCCGGCCCCAATAAACATTATTTTCTAAAATGAGACAAAAATGAAATAAAATGTGATCTTTAGGGAAAAAAGGCAATGTGTAAAACCTCTAAAGTCTACACAATTTTTTAACATTCCTCGAGAAAGTTTGATGTTGGTAGGAAGCTGTGGGGACCCCGAAACAAAAATTAACTCCCAGTCAACTTAGGCTAGTTCTTGGCAACCGCAAACCTTCATTGTTCTCAGGTGTGCAGGAGGGAAGCTTTAAATAACTTGTGTAAATGGCAAAGTAGCCTTAAAGATTTTAAAACATTTCAGTGTGAAGCAAACCAAGGGAACAGGATCAAAATCATTCTGTGGCAGTCCTTCTCCTCTGGGCCTGTGGCAGGATATTCAGTTACAACTCAAAGAAAGTGGAATATAGGTGCTTCTTCCTGAGATATATTAATAATTACTTCCTTTATAAGTTGTGGTGCTGGTTTTCTTTCACATTTTGATAACACAATACTTTGAAGATAAATAAAATCATGTTACAAGTGGTGGGAAAACAGTGATATTTGCAAGATACTCTATGATGATGATGAAACCAATTCTAATGATATATTCCTAAACTAAATTTAGTAGTAGTAGAATTATACCCAACTGTTTTTTAAAATTTTAATTTTTAATTAGTTTGAAACAGATTCAATATGGTTTGTACATAAAATTCTAAGAGCATAATAGAATTACCTTCCTCCCTCTTTCTCCTTTCTACTCTCTTTTCTTCTCCCTCTCTTTTTGTAACTTTTGAGATAACATATTTTAAATATATATTACAATAAAAAGGTTAATATTTCACCAAATAAGAACTTGAACAAGTAAAAAGACCCTAGTTTAGTAGGACTACGGGCAATGGCTATAAAGAGTAATTGAGTAGAAATATGACCCTTTCACCCATATGCAGTAAATATTAAAGAAACCATAGATCATTAAAACTATAGGGATATAACATTCTTAGGTTTGACAAAGGTATAAAGCAAAATTTCACAAAACTGTATTTGCAGCAATACTGATACAAACAGGCCGGCCTTCCTTCCTGCCTGCCTTCCTTTCTAGATTTATTTACTTATTTGAGAGGTAGAGTTACAGACAGGATGAGGGAGAGAAAGGTCTTCCATCTGCTGGTTCACTCCCAAATGGCCCAACAGCTGGAGCTGGCTCAATCCTAAGCCAGGAGCCAGGAACTTCTTCCATGTTTCCCATGTAGGTGTAGGAGCCCAAGGACTTGGGCCATCTTCTACTGCTTTCCCAGGCCTTAAGAATACAGCTGGATTGGAAGAGGAGCCGCCAGAACACGAATTGGCGCCCATATGGGATGCCAGTGCTACAGGTGGAGGCTTAGCCTACTACACCGTAGCTCTGGCCCCCTCTTTCTTTTTTAAAATTTTATCTCCCACATATAAGGGAGAGCATGCAGTATTTATCTTTCCTGGGTCCAGCTTATTTCACTCTACATGATGTCCTCCAGTTGTGTACATTTAGGTGCAATTGATATAATTTCATTCTTTTTATAACTGAATAATATTCCTTTTTGTCTATATAGCACATTTTCTTTATCCATTCATCTGATGATGGATACCTTTGTTGATTCCAAATTTTGGATATTGTGAACAGAATTGCTATAAACATGGTAATGTAGGTATCTTTTTGAAATAATGTGTTCATGACTTTTGGGTGTATACCCAGTAGTGGGATTGCTGAATCCCAAGCAATCTATTTCTAGTATTTTAAGGGTGGAAAGGATCACTGTGTTCCTAAATATGTATTTTTGAATTTCATTAAGTTTGTATACTTTATAAAAGGTTTCTAGGTTTAAAAAAAAAAAGGAATTTCCACACTGTTTTTCACAATGCCTGCACTAATTTACATTCCCAACAGAAAGTGTTCCCCTTTCTCCACACCCCCACCAGCATTTGTTACTCTCTGTCTTTTGGATTTTAGCCATTCTAATAGGGGTGAGGTGATATCTCATTATGGTTTTGATTTGCAGTTCCCTGATTTCTGGTTATGTTGAGCATTTTTTTTCATATATTTGTTGACCATTTGTATTTCTTCTTTGGAGAACTATTAAGGCCTTTTGCCCATTTCTTAAGTGAAATGGTTGTTTTGTTGTTGTTGAGTTTTTAGTTTAATATTCAGGGTATTAACCCTTTATCAGATAGGTAACTTGTAAATATTTTTTTCCCATTTTGTTGGATGTCTCTTCAAACTATTAATCATTTCCTTGCTTAGTTTTATTTTAGTTGCCTGTGCTTTGGAGGTCTTGGCCAAGAAGTCGTCCCTTACGCCAATGTTTTGGAGTGTTTCTCCTACATTTTCTTTCAGCAACTTCATAGTCTTATGTCTTATATTTAGGTCTTTTATCCATCTTGAATTGATTTTTGTGGTGAGAGATATGGATCTATGGATCTATTTTTATATTTATAAAATTCCCAGTACCATTTGTTGAAAAGATCATTCTTACTCTACTGTGTAAGCTGAACACTTTTGACAAAAATCAGTTGGTTGTATGTAATAGGATTAATTTCTGGACTCTCTATGCTTTCAGCTTTTCCCCATTCTGTATGATATTGGCTCTTGGCTTGCAGTATACAGCCTTCATAATGTTCCTTCTATGCCTAATTTGGGGAGATTTTTTACCATGAAGGAGTATTGAATCTTATTAAATTCTTTATCTGCATCAATTGAGATGACCATTTGGTTTGCATTCTTCATTCTATAGATGTTACTTATGACATTTGTTGATTTGTGAATTTTAAACCACCCTTGCATTTCTGGGGTAAATCCCACGTGATCATAATGTATAATCTTTTTGATATGGTTTTGGATTTTGTTTGTTAGTATTTTGTTGAGAATGTTTGCACCTATGTTCATTAAAGATACACATCTGTAGCTTTCTTTTCATGTCAAGTCTAGTTTCCATAACAAAGTGATATTGGCCTCATAAAAAGAGTTTAGCAGAGTTCCATCCTGTTCAATATTTTGGAATAGTTTGGAAAGAATTTAAGTTACCTCCTCTTTGAATGTTTTGTAGAATTCAGTAGTAAACCCATGAGGTCCCAAACTTTTTCTTGATGGAAGACTTTGGATTACTTCTTCAATCTCATTTCTTGGTATGAGTCTGCTTAGGTTGTCTGTATCTTCTTAACTTAATCTTGGTAGGTTATATGTATCCAGGAATTTATCCATTTCTTCAGAGTCCCCTGGAAATATGGTCCTTCCTTTGTTCTTTAAAAATCCTAGAGCAGCGGATGATAGTGTGGCTACACCCTATTCAGTTATCTTGGATCTCTCCTGTCCAACTGATTTTTAATTGAAACATCATAGTTATTGTACATGAACTTCAGAGATACTATTTATTTATGATAGGCTAACAAAAACCCCAAAATTGTTGAGGTAATGATTCATTGATCTGGTATAAAATAGAAAATAACTATAAATAAAGTAATAGTAATTGTATAAGTTTCCTAGGTCAATTGATCTCTGCATGTGTGACTCCTAGATTCTGCTGGTCATTACCACACAATTGGTAATTCACCTGAGCCTCTATTGCAAGTGGAGTATGCCATGATATAAATGCATTCTGGGATTGCAATTTGAATTTTTACTTTTTGGGCTAGCACTATGGCTCTAAATTCACAGATGCTGCGATACTGTTATGATTACTCAACTCCCTAGGTTACAGTGGCTCAAATACTGCCACTGGTGTTTTAACCTGTTTCCCAACTGTTTTATTTGTCATATTGCCACCTGTGCACTCAGACCAAAGCAGAGGGGATAGCTAGAAGCCATTATATAGATGGTTAAAGTCAAAAAAGTCATTAAGTCTCATTGGGATTCCAGTAAAAAAATATTCTTACTTTCTTATCTTCTTATCTCTGAGCTCATTGCAAGATGATGACTATCTTCTCATTAAAAAGAGTTATGATAACATCAACTTTGAAATAAATGCCATCTTATAGTAGACTTGCTTATGCTGCTAGTCACCATGTTAGGCCATGGAAACATGTTCTTTGTTTTTAAAGATTTCTTTATTTATTTGCAAGTGGAGTTACAGAGAGCAAGGCAGAGGCAGAAAGAGAAGTCTTCCATCCACTGGTTCACTCCCCAAGTGGCCACGATGGCCAAGGCTGGGCCAGGCTGAAATCAGGAACTAGGAAATTTATCTAAGTCTCTCACATGGGTTCAGGATTCCAAGCACTTGGGCCATTTTCCACTGCTTTCCCAGGCACAATATCAGGGCCCTGGATCAGAAGTAGAGCAGCTGAAACATGAACCGATGCCCATATGGGACGCTTGCGCCACAGGCCATGGCTTAACCAGGCACACCACAGTGACAACCCTGAAACTTAAGCTCTTAATCTGTAAAATGCCTGAGAATGCATATTAGCTGTGATTCCTTGAACTTGCGTAATGTAACTCTATGTCCTAACAAATACATGATAGATGCTTAGATGAGATATCTTATTAGAGCAAATTATTTTCTCTATATATCAGTAAATAACTCAATAACATATGCCATTATTTCTTCATGTTACATATGGTAAATTATGGGAAAATAAAGAATCTCACTCCTATTACACACTATGTAACTTATGACATCATTTCCTCATATGGTGAATGGGAACAATATAAAGAAATATTGGATTAGGAAAACTACTTTGACTTACAGTTAGGAAGAGGTCTCTTAGATCTCGATTCTTAGGAAGTATGAGCCTTTAGAACATATAAACGTCTAAAAAGAAAAAAACAAACCTTGGAATCATGGCAGTATGAAAATGTTTCTGCTTTCTCATGAAACTAGTGCACTCAGCTCAGTTTTAACATATCTAATAGGAATAAAATAGTTGAAATTCATCCTTTGCATTATCTTAAGGGTATCAAAATCCAACAACAAAGAATTTTTCCTTGGTTGGCAATAAATGTTGTAACTGTTCCTTATTGAGATGTTTTTTTCTCTCCATTTAACCTGCAGAGCCACAACATTGGCCCCCTACTTAGAATATCTTGATCAAGTCACTTCACTTCACTGAACCTCAACTTCCATATTTAAAAACCAAAGGAAATGGTGCAACTGATCTCTGAGTTTCCTTCTAACACTGAGAACCCTTTATTCCAAGGTGTTTTCAATTGCAATAAAGTGTTGTTTTACAAAAAAAATAATAAGCATGGCTAAGATATTGAAATAACAGTAATGCTTCATCCCCTGTGGCTAGGCCACTGTCTCTGACAGTGCACACCAACAACCTGTTTGAGTATTACAGATAACTGCAAATTGCTGCTTTCTGTGACAGAAAGTGAACCCTTCTAAGGATATGTTTGAAGAAGAGTATCTATGTTTTGTAAATAGAATGGACCTTGGTATAGGTGCTTATTCTTTGTCAAAAGTAGATATAAAGTCTATCTTTCCATACAGTTAAGTCAAGGAACTGCTTCTGCTTCTTTACGCGAAACCAAAAGATGCTCTTAGTACAGTGGTACTTAATAAATAAAATTCAGGTTACTCTGTACTTGGAATATTTATCAATATATTTTATCAATATATTAACTGTATATAAAATCATGCTAAGAATGTGCAAAAATTTCAACATAGTCTATTTAATAGCATAAATTTCTCTTTGTTGAAATTCTGTAAAGGCTCTGAACTTTCTCTACCTCCTGCAGGACAGTTAGCATGTGTTCATGGGCCCTATTCCTCCTGTACAATGCTAACACATATCACAGCCAAAATGAAGTCTGTTAAAGGGTTGAGCGGAAAAAGGGCTGATAACCAGTTTGCTTTGTTATAAGGAAACTAGTCCAACTCTCTGAATGGAACACTTCCTAGAAAATAAATATCTAGATATCAGGAAGTTGGGAGCAGGATTGCATCTGAATAAAGCTGTAATATGTAATATGTAAATAATTAGATTTATAAATTACACTTTTAGTGACCATTTATGCCTACCTCCATAACCCCATGAACTTAAGTCACAAGAACTGAGATTTCCACCTTAATTGAGATCAAAATATTGGAAAAATTACAACTGGAAGCATCATAGGTGTTTCTGCCTATTTCAGAAAGTGGGGGGAGAGCAACCAATTAGCTGTGATTTAGAAGAATATATCAGGTTCTGATTGTGCAGTTTAGCTAGCAAATTAATTCATGAATTTTCCAACATTTTCAGAAGAACACGTATTGAAGTGCTGAACTCCTGGCCCTGGTGAAACATTTAGGGCCCTTTTGAGACATGCAGATACAGATAGAAAATATGTAAGATAATGAGAATCATTTCCATGATATTTAGTGAAATTTGCTTCTCAGAATTCTATTAATTTAAGAGAATGACTTGCAACTGTTACCACATTAAGAAACTTGGCAAGCACCAGAGTATAATTTTTTCTGCTACATACAGCCCTGGCACACACAAAAAGAAGAAACCATTCATGGATTCCGCTTGTTTCTCTGTGGCTATTCTTATTGATGATATTGAGATTTATGTTTCCAGAAATTTGCATCCTTTCCTCCCCCTAGCTCAAGAAGGAAGTGTATATAAATGATATTGCATTTCCAACAACGGAATTTCCCTGAAGAGTTAGCTCTAAATAGGAGATGCTGATTCCTAGGAAAGTTGTTAATGAATTTTTATCATCTGCCTATGGACAGCCCAAAGATGTAGCTTTTTCTTGGCCTTACTTGTAAGTATTCTCTTGATGGTGAGGAAGGACAATTCTTTCTGGGTGGAGTTATCCTGAATATTTCAGGATATTGTCTATCTCTCATCCCTTGTTCTCTTGAGCCACTAAATGCTAAGAGTCATTGTGACTACCCATCACATTCCATTTCAAAACTCTTCCTATAAACCTCTTTTTAAGGATGACTGCAAATACACCAAACTTCAAGAATGATATTTAGGTTATTACAATCATGCTTTCTCTTATGATGTCTCTACTAATTGTGTAGATAGTGGAAAATCAAAGTGCTTCATCTTCCTAGGGCCTTGTGCAATATGCCTTACATTGTTAAAAGTAATGATTCTTGCCCTTAGGGATTGAAAGGAAAATGAAATAATTGTACTGTCTTTACTTACCCAATTGGTTGAATCACCTTATCATGCTACCTCCAAATGACTTCCTTAGGAAGAGTAGGATTATTTTGTTTTAAGATTTATTTTATTTATTTGAAAGACAGAGTTACAGAGAGATGTAGAGAGAGAGGTAGAGGTCTTCCATCCACTAGTTTACTCCCCAGAGGGCCACAACGGCCAGAGCTGCGCCAGTCTGAAGCCAGGAGCCAGAAGCTTCCTCCAGGTCTTCCCACATGGGTGCAGGAGCCCAAGGACTTGGGCCATCTTCTACTGCTATCCCAGGCCATAGCAGAGAGCTGGATCAGAAGAGAAGCAGCCAGGACTAGAACCGGCGCCCATATGGGATGCTGGCGCTTCAGGCCAGGGCTTTAACCCATTGCGCCACAATGCCAGCCCCGGAAGAGTAGGATTAAAATCAGAACATAACTATACGATATAGTAGGAACCATGGACATCTTCTGTGCTGACTCTACCCACAATATATTCTTGGAAATTGAGTCCATGACTCAGAAATTAACTGAAGAAGTAAGGATGATAGAGAAAGGGATCAGAGTTGAAGCTTCTTTTAATGACCTAAATAAGTAAACTGAGTTGACAATTATCAAAAATTAAGGTTACTAAGAAAATCTGGAGAAACTAAGAATATGCAAACATGCATGGACAAATGAACTGAAGTCTGTAAGATGTTATTAATAAGGCTGATTCTGAGGTCAGAGTGCTGTTTAGGACATCCGCCATTCTATGAGTCTGCTGAGTATCTCGCTTCCCATGTTGGATCACTCTCCCCTTTATTTATTCTATCGGTTAGTATTAGCAAGTACTAGACTTGTTTATGTGCTCCCTTTGACTCTTAGTCCTTTCATTATGATCAATTGTGAACTGAAATTAATCACTTGGACTAGTGAGATGGCATTGGTACATGCCACCTTGATGGGATTGAATTGGAGTCCCCTGGTATGTTTCTAACTCTACCATTTGGGGCAAGTCAGCCTGAGCATGTCCCAAATTGTACATCTCTTCCCTCTCTTATTCCCACTCTTATGTTTAACAGGGATCACATTTCAGTTAAATTTCAACACTTAAGAATAACTGTGTGATAATTACAGAATTAAACCAGTCATATTAAGTAGAGCAGACAAAAACAACTACTAAGAGGGATAATGTATTAAGTTGTTCATTAACAGTCAGGGCTATGCTGATCAAGTCACCGTTTCCCATAGTGTCCATTTCACTTCAACAGGTTTCCTTTTTGGTGTTCAGTCAGTTGTCACCGATCAGGGAGAACATATGGTATTTGTCCCTTTGGGACTGGCTTATTTCACTCAGCATGATGTGTTCCAGATTCCTCCATTTTGTTGCAAATCACTGGATTTCGTTGTTTCTTACTGCGGTATAGTATTCTAAAGAGTACATATCCCATAATTTCTTTATCCAGTCTACTATTGATGGGCATTTAGGTTGGTTCCAGGTCTTGGCTATTGTGAATTGTGCTGCAATAAACATTTGGGTGAAGACCGCTTTTTTGTTTGCCAATTTAAATTCCTTTGGGTAAATCCCAAGGAGTGGGATCAGCCCTAAAGGCATTCCGATCTGGCTGAAAAGCCCATGAGAGTATTTCAGGCATGGAAAGCCAAAACACTCTGGCAAAAAAAAAAAAAAAAAAAAACTAAATGAAAGATCTCTGTAAGTGAGATCCCAGTGGAAAGAACAGGTCTCCTCTGAAGGGAGGAGAGAACCTCCACTTTGACTATGACCTTGTCTAAACAAGATAAGAGTCGGAGAACTCAGAGGGCTTCCATAGCCTTGGAAACTCATGACTGGAGCATGGGGAGATTACTGAGGCCATAAACAAGAGTGTCAATTTGTAAAGTCAACAACAGGAGTCACTGTGCACTTACTCCTCATGTAGGATCTCTGTCCTTAGCGTGCTGTACATTGAGACTTAATGCTATAATGAGTACTCAAACAGTATATTTCACTTTGTGTTTCTATGGGGGTGCAAACTGTTGAAAGCTTTACTTAATGTATACTAAACTGATCTTCTGTAAAAAAAGAAAAAAAAAGAAGAAGAAATTATCAGTTCCCAACTTGACTCTCACTGGGATTAAACATGACAATAGGTCTGATCTGATTTCATCATCATTTAAAAAATCATCTATTATTTTTCACTTTATGTTTCTGTGTGGGAGCAAACTGTTGAAATCTTTACTTAATGTATGCTAAACTGATCTTCTGTATATAAAGAGAATCGAAAATGAATCTTGATGTGAATGGAAGGGGAGAGGGAGTGGGAGAGGGGAGGGTTGCGGGTGGGAGGGACGTTATGGGGGGGAAGCCATTGTAATCCATAAGCTGTACTTTGGAAATTTATATTCATTAAATAAAAGTTAAAAAAAAAGATGTTATGCCGGCGCCGCGGCTCACTAGGCTAATCCTCCGCCTAGCGGCGCCGGCACACCGGGTTCTAGTCCCGGTCGGGGAGCCGGATTCTGTCCCGGTTGCCCCTCTTCCAGGCCAGCCCTCTGCTGTGGCCAGGGAGTGCAGTGGAGGATGGCCCAGGTGCTTAGGCCCTGCACCCCATGGGAGACCAGGAAAAGCACCTGGCTCCTGGCTCCTGCCATCGGATCAGCGCGGTGCGCTGGCCGCAGCGCGCTGGCCACGGCGGCCATTGGAGGGTGAACCAACGGCAAAGGAAGACCTTTCTCTCTGTCTCTCTCTCTCACTGTCCACTCTGCCTGTCAAAAAAAAAAAAAAAAGATGTTATTAATAGGAAAAACTATGATTAGGTGAGGATGTAATACAAGAATTGTTTGTGCTGTCTTTTTGATCTTTCCATACATACAAAATTGCTCCAAAATATTCTTCTTGTTAAACAGTTTTCTTTCTAACCTATTTCTTTTACTCACAAATGTCCTATTCTCTCCTCTTCTCATCACCTTCCTCCTTGCCCCCAACATGACATATCTCCCGAGTTTCTCCTTCACTTCTATAGACTTCCAGTACTATCTGTTTTCCCTTTGGGATTGCAGTGGGGTCTCATACCATACTCTGAGTCCCTTCTGAATAATGAATTTCTCATGATTTTCACATGAGTCCTATAGCTCCAGCTCTCTGATGCTTCCTTGCTTGTTTACCTTGTTATACTCACACTATATCTTCTTGTTTATTTTTTGCATTATCTAGGGCATTGTAATTCTCAAAAAATAAAGAAAAACTTCACCTGTACTCTGACACTGGATCTTCATTATACCACAATGATTGGTCATAATCATCCTTTCCATTAAATAAATGAAAGACTAGAAATTTGAGAGGCTAAATGTTTTGCCCTGCTTTATCTATCATCCATAACAGACTTGGGGATCAAATTCAGAAATCTTTCTTTGAACTACATCACATTACCTGGAAGTTAATGAATGCAGTTTCTTTGTCTTCTATATTTTCCATTATTTTTTGAAATTTTGGAGGGAATTTTGAAGAAAAGGCATGACGCAATCTTTAACTTAATACAATCAACAACATAATGACAATAGTTTACTGAAGTTAAATAGACCCACTTCTCTTGAATACCAAAGTGAGATCAGATTCTCATTTAACCTAATATTCATGAGAGAATAGAATAGGGGGGTGCTGTATTCATCATGTGACTGACTGTATCACACACAAATGAGGAGACTTGTGGCACAGAAATAGTATGAGTTCGTTAGCATATTTTATACTTTTCTTTGGAGTGCAATACTAATTCTCCAGTACCCTTGGATCTACTTGCTACTGATTTCTGTCTAATAGAGCCGATAGATTCTGTCTAGTAGGATAGGCAGAATGGGATACATCATTTTCAGGGCTGCCTTAGAATGTGTTGCACAATCTTCTACTCTCTCTCCAGGTCTGTGCAGCTGGAAGGGAAGACCCCTCAGTTAGAGGAAAGCTTCCCAGAGAAGCACTGAACTTACTGGACCTTGTACCAGGAGGGAACTACTTCTTTTTGCATCAAGCTTGTGGGGTTATAGAAAATTGTCACCTCAGCATAGCTTAACCTCTCTTGATTGATAGAAAACTGAAATCTGTATCTACTTAATACCAACAGTTTGCTTAGGTTTACTTAGGTAGTAAATGATATGCTACTGCTGGTGATACTAGTCATATGTTCCATGTCAAGTAAGAGATCTTCACAGATACTCATCATTGCCAAAACAGACCCAGCCTAGATATGGTCTTTTAAAAAAAAAAAAAGATTTATTTATTTATTTATTTGAAAGGCAGAATTACAGAGAGGTAGAGGCAGAGAGAGAGAGGTTTTCCATGCATTGGTTCACTCCCCAGATGGCAGCAATGGCCGGAGCTTCTCTGATCAGAAGCCAGGAGCTTCTTTCGGGTCTCCCCCATGGGTGCAGGGGCCCAAGGACTTGGGCCAGCCTCTACTGCTTTCCCAGGCCATAGTAGAGAGCCGGATTGGAAGAGGAGCAACTGGGACTCGAATGGGTGCCCATATGGGATGCCGGCACTGCAGGCAGTGGCTTTACCCACTATGCCACAGCACCAGCCTCATAGATATAGTCTTATTCTATTGATCTAAATGCAGATGAACTCACTGCACTCTAAATTTTCAGAAACCCACTGTTAACACTCGAGTGTATGTTAGTACCTAGGAAAAGGCCAATAATGGGAGTGAAGAAAAGAGGATGGGGCAGAGGGGGAAGGGAAATAGTAATGTTTTAATATTTTAACATTAAAAATGTATTATTTAAATATTTTTGTCATGAAAATATATTCATGCACTACCTTTAAAATTTAAAAACATAAAGAAACAAAAAAGAAAGAAAGGAGTCTTGGATCAGCGTAAGTACTCCTGTAGCTGATTCTCAGTCTTTCAGTAACTACTGAAATTCTCTCCACCCTGTCAGTCTCACTCAGATGCTGAACTCTCCTTTTATGCTTTCCCTAACACTTTCCAGAGGTGTATTTCCCTCATCCAAACACTTACAGCACTCAGTGATTGCTTATATGTGCACAAGGTTTGTTTGTGTCTGTATTTCTTTTATTAGATGAAAAAACAAGGACTATCCTGTTCTTCGTATAATTTGTCAGACAAAATAAAAACCAAGAAATTTTCAGAAAGGAAGAGTGAATAACAGTAAATCCTTTCCTCAAGAAGCAAAAATAAAACTGGATAAAATTGTTAAAGTAATTAATTCAGGTCTTCAGACAGACACTAAATTGAGATGCATTTCTTCAAGAAAAATTATTAAATCTCTGCTAAGAATAGTAGGTTTGGGCAGGCACTATAGTTAAACCCCCGCCTTTGGTGCCAGTATACCTTATGTGCATTGGTGTGGGTCCCAGCTGCTCACTTCCAATCCAGCTCCCTGCTAATGGCTTGGGAAAGCAGTGGAGAATGGCTCAAGTACTTGGGGCCCTACGCCCATGTGACAGACCCAGAGGAAGCTCCTGGCACTTGGCTTTGTTTACGCCCAGCCCTGGCCATTGAAGCCATTTAGAGAGTGAACTAGAGGATGGAAGACCTCTTTCTCTGTCTCTCCCTCTCTTATCTATAACTCTACCTCTCAAATAAATAAATAAATCTTTAAAAAAACAGAATAGTAGCACCTGTTAAATTATAATGTGAGTTTCTTTCATTTCCCAACAACCATCACCTGCAGCTCCATAACCATGTTATAATCCTATCATGATGGGAAATAGGCAGAAACGGGCAACTTTCTTGCCAGTAAAGACTATGCACTTGGAGCTAAGCATAGAGGAACTCCGAAGTCCAGAAGCACTCCAAGGGCTTATCTGTTGACAGATAAATAAACACATGGTGGTATATTCACTTGGTGAAATACTACTCAGCCATAATTTAGCATCATGGAAAGACCTCAAAACAGGTATTCTAAGTGAAAGAAATTAGGCAATAAATAAATACATGCATACATACCTACTATGTGATTCCATTTACATACAGTCCTAGGGAATTCAAACTATAGTGAAAGCAGTTCAGTGGGGATGGGGTGGTGAAGGTACAGGAAGGATTAAAAGGGATTGAGAAAAATTTTAAGGGTAATAGATCTGTTCAGTATCTTGTTGTGATGGTTTTGAAAATGTATACATTTGTAAAAACTTAAGAAATGATACACTTGATAAATGTGCAATTTATTGTTTGTCATTCTATAACAAAGAGGTTTTAAAAAATTCCTTGCCTCCAAAACAGTTTAGTTAAATTATTCCTCCTAGAGGTCTGTCATGTATATCCAAGGCTACATTTATTCCTTGACACAACGCTTCAATTCCCCAGAGGTACATAAATGCTATAGGGAGCGTGGATATAGTGGAAACAGAATCATTGCCCTTAAGAAATAGTGGCTCCATCATTCACAAATGCAGAAAGGTAATGTTAGAACTAGAAATCATTCAAGGCTGCCTTTTCATATGATACCCAAGAAAACCTTGAGAGAGAAAGGGACCTGGCTGAGATCAATTGACACCCAAATATTGGCTTGAAGATACGAATTTTTAGTTTAAGATACTGGGAAAGATAAGATTTTATCATCACTTGGGATCTACATAAGAACCATGTGAAAAGTACCAATTCTTCATCAACTCTCATTGGCTTTTGAAAAATGCAAGCCATGTCAAACTTACATTTTAAGATGTTATTTTCTATTTAAAAATTCTTTTTCTCATTTTACTCTGATTGTTTTCATATAGTTTAAATTTTTGCAGAAGGTTCTTTGAATCTCTGACAGCCAAAACCAGCTGTGTTTGCTGGTGAGGATGGAGATAAAAACAATATTTACTAGCAAAACCAAAATCAGACTTGAGAGGGTAAAACCAATTGGCAGGAATGGAAAGAAGAATATTTGCTAATCTAGAAGATTTTTTTTAACTCTAAGATGGGTTTTACCCTTGACCTAGGACACCAGACACACACTACCGGAGGGGAAGATCCATTTCATTTAAATTTCTGATGAGTGGTTTTAAGAAGCACAGGGAAGAGCACCTTTCTTTAGTCGATTGAAGCATCAATAATATTCTACTCTTCTCCCTGGCACAGTGGGAATAGGATAGTCACTAAAGTCAGAAAAAAAAAGTCCTCCATTTGTGGATAATTTTCTCTATATACTATAGTTTCCTTGCCTGTAAAATGGAGATTAAATGCCTGCTTTATAGTGAGATTGTTATGAACTTTAGAAATAATATAGGTCAATTCCACTGTACAGTGCCAGAATTATACTAGCACTATGTGGACACTCAGTAAATGATGCTATTATTATTTATTATTGTAAGACTTAGAACAAATCATGAAGAGAGACTGCTGAGAAGAGGAAGAATGCACCTCTAGCACTTGGCAATTCTTTTCAAGTGCAGAGGGGCTGCGGATATTTGCCCCTCAGCTTCCAGCTGTTTCCTTCTGCCATACCTGATGCAGTATAAGAGATTTCTCGGCAGGTTTCAGCAGAGGCAGCCAGCGTTTAGGTAGTGAGACTTTTCTTGAGTTGGGTAAGAAATGGCTTTCTTCTTTTCATACTTAGAAGGACATGCTGCTCTACCCCACACAGAAGAATTTCGCTGGCTTTGAGAATTTAATGCCCTCATTTAATAGATTTTTTTCTTCATAAATGGAAAATACATTTTATACAGGTGTAATTATTATTCCCCTAGTTGTGTTTCCATTGGCCCTTTATAATTATTGTTGTCATGGTATTTATCACAGTGTCTGGCGAATATTGCTTATGCTGCTACCAGTGCATCCAATACTGAATTTTGTGTTTCTCAAGGACAGGGCATCTCTTCTCCCATTCTATGTCTGCAGCACAGAGCACAATGCCTTCATGTAGCTAAAAATGTAAATGTTTGTGGAGTCAAATATTAGAAATCTCAACTATTCTGAGTCAAAATCAGTTAATTTCTCTTTTAGAAGTGTCTAAATTTTCGGTGGGCTACATGACAAGCACAGTGCTGTAGTGTCTACCTTTAATTAACTGAAGCAGGCCTAAAAGTTGGAAAATGATTTCCTCTGGAGTAGAAGTTTAGATTTGAAAGTGTCTCCACTTCTTTAAGAAAGGACAGGCAAAATTATGTTAGGATCACAGCAGGAAATGATTCATTACTATACAGTTCCATGACATTTTGGACTTGTTGCGTATGGAGTGGGGTAGGTGGGAGGAAAACCCCTGATGTTGGTTTGGGAAAACAGATGAATTAGCAATGTTTATCACATTTAAAATGCATAATATTCCCATGTGGAACATGGCTCTATTCAGATGCAGTTTTATAAAGCTTGTTACCATACTTGATGGTTTTCCAGCTCAGCTGAGAATCTCATCAAAATCAGTTGTATATGTTTTAATGAAGTTATGTCTTCTTAAGGGTTCCTTTCAACTGAGAACTTTATAAAACACAAGAGGTTTAGGTAACAAGGCCTGACTCTACCCCCTGTGATCTTTTATTTAATAAACAGTTATCTTCAGTGTAACTAATTTAGTGAGAAGTCTGAATTTGTTAGTTGCTTGGGAATAAAATGATTTTATTCTGCAAATGACTGCTACTACCTGTATTCAATCAAAGCCTTTTTTCCAGCTGGTGGAAGTTTGCCTTAATGACCTCTCATACGATATTAATTTTTTTGTATCTTTCAATTAGTAAAACAATCTCATTTTAATTTTGAAAGACTCTGTTCTGTTCATTTTAATAATTTATTAAGTACATATGGCATTTAAAGACCTTTCTCTTCCTCTATTCCCCAGCTCCATATCCTGCCTAAAGTCAACACAAGCCAAATGCATGCCTCTGAGGACTTGGGGGGGTGAGTGAGGTCCTGGGCTCACCCTCACCTCTCACTTCTCTTTATTCAACTTCACTTTACTCTCCCTTGGCAGAACAAGGCAGTAGGTAGGCATGGCCTCCTTTAACATGTATACCAGTCTCAGGTGTCACTGGAAAGCTCTTCTTCCACTATAAAACATTAAGGAAGATTTTCAAGTCCTGACCAATCCATGTTTCTGTTTCAGCTTCCTGCGATTGCTCCTGAGAGAAGTGAATGGTGGCCCAAGGTCTTGGAAACCTGCCACTCTTGTGGGAGTCAGATGGAGCTCCTGCAGGCATTTGGGGAGTAAAACAGAGGATGAAAGACATTCTCTCTCTCTCTCTCTCTCTCCCCTTCTCCCTCTATCTCTCTCCCTCTCCCTCTGTGTGTGTGTGCCTGTCTCAATATCTCTCCCCCTTTCAAGTAAATAATTTTTTTAGTTGAAAGAAGCTAAAAAATTTCCATGATTCTCTTGCAGCCATACTGTTCTAGTGACCCAATTCCATCTAAAAAGAAATAAGCAGAAGTTTGCTATGTGGCCTCTGAGAACACTTTTCGTTTTCTGATAAAAGTAACAGACTTTGCCATTTTCTTCCATCTTCCAACTTCTTACTTATTTAAGATGCATTGGGACAGCAGCCTTTCAGACATCAGGAAAAGACAAAGAATTTCACAACCAGTGAGATACAAAAATCAAGGCCAAGAGTAACTTCCCACTTGGCATCTTGTTATTTGAGGACGTTATTCCTTATTTGTTAAGGCCACTAAATAGTATGCTTCTTATTGTTGCCAAAAGCATTCTACCGATATATGGCTTCTCGATATGTTTCAGTTGTCTCTTCGATTAACCATAACCCTGATCTACCTGTCCACCATGGACTTTGTATATAAAAGGTGGCACTGATATTGCCAGTCAGAGCTGCAATTAGTTGCTATACGTTTTCACAGTGCCCCCGGGTATTGGTGCCCCCTTGAGAAGTATGTCTGCCTTTGCTGGTTAATCTCAAACAGACAACACTGTGCTTCCTCTCTTTATAATCTGGGCCCTTTTTTGCCATTCTCTGTGGTACCTTCCTATCCCTATGCACCTTCAACAGCCTCAGCCTGGAGCAGCAAGCATTGGTGAATCCCATCTTCTGTCTCTCTGGGACACTGGCAACACTAGAGAGCTGAACTTCCCCTGGCCTCAACACATGTGGCCATCCCAGTTCGTACCATCTCTCCCTTTCTCTGATGAAAGCAGACCACAGACAAGCTGTAGGGACTAAGTAGACATGTGGGCTTCAAAGAATACTTGTCTGTCCAGTCTGTGTGAGTGAGTCTCTTGGATCCCCACCCGCCTCCCCTTCCATACACACAGGGAACAGAGGGGAAAGACTATCTTTCCTCATTAAGACTGCACTATCTTCACCCTACCCCACAAGGGACCTCTGCATCCTTCTTTCAATTCTTTTCTTATATGTGCTAGAATAATGTGAAGGTAGGATAAGGGCTAACCTTGCATCTGTCAGCATTCCCCATTGTGAGGGGCTGGCCACATGAAAGAGATGATTGCCACACTTATAATGGACACATCTTAATGGCGTCTGTTTTCTGTTATATCTTAGTCTCTAATTCTTACAGCCCTTAATGCCATTATAAACATCCACTGTATAATATGTATTTTTGTGGTGCTTCTCTGCTTCCCCTTCAACAGCATACACACCATGCTTTACTTTTCTCATGTCAAAAATGAAAGTTTAATGTAAAATTTCTCACTCTCTTTATTGAGAATTGCTCAAAGTTTGGTTTCAAGGGGACAAAGACTTCATGCTTCCTGTTTTTTAAAGATCTATTTATTTATTGGAAAGGCAGAGTTACAGAGGAAGAGAGAGAGAAAGAGAGATATCTTCCATCCACTGGTTCACTCCCTAAATGGTTACCATGGCTGAAGCTGAGCTGATCTGAATCCAGGAGCCAGGAGTCTCCTCCAGGTCTCCCACTTGGGTGCAGGGTCCCAAGCACTTGGGCCATCCTATGCCGCCTTCCTAAGAACATCAGCATGGTGCCAGATGAGAAGTTGTGCAGCTGGGATTTGAACCAGCGCCCACATGGAATGCTGGCACCACAGATGGTGGCTTAACATGGTATGCCATAGCCCTAGCCCCAAGACTTCATGCTTTGTACAGAGAGGATGAATCAACTGTGTATCTGTTGTCCTGCTCCTGACAGCTATATTGCAACAACAAAACATGAGACTCCATTGCAAACATGCCCTGCTTTTGTTGATGTGAAAAATCTACAATAATATGCTTGTTGCAGCCTCACAGCCAAGGATACTTACAAGCCTTGTCTTCAGATATCAAAAGGACATATTTAAGAATCCATGCAGCAAAGGAGACTAAGTATTTAAGGATTTTTTTGATTTTTTTTCTTTTTGTAGTTCATTTTTTGTTCCTATTCAGCACCTTCCTGCCACACACACACACACACACGCACACACACACACACACTCCTCTCATGAAGCTGTTGGACAGACTTAAAAGCATGTTTCTTTGAAAGCTTGTTGAGGTTTGCTGTGCAGCAATTTCATGCTCATATAAGTTCCTCCCACTTACACTAGTCAAGTTTTTCACTCATAAACCAGTCCGACAACAAGCGCAAGAATTCAGATGACAGCAAAATGTCAGAAAAAATATCTAAAAAGAAAAGGATGGTGGCTTCAGTTAAGGTTGAAGTTGAGTGCTTTCACCACCCCAATAACTTGGAAAATACCTTTTCACGTCTTTAAACACATTATGATCTGCTGTCTGGGCACAATATTGGATGAATGCTTACCCCTCCCTAGGAGATTATAACTCATTGAACGTGTTA
The DNA here is from genome assembly GCF_964237555.1 of Oryctolagus cuniculus. Lineage (NCBI taxonomy): Eukaryota > Metazoa > Chordata > Mammalia > Lagomorpha > Leporidae > Oryctolagus > Oryctolagus cuniculus. The sequence continues at coordinate 170,709,888 of NC_091432.1, forward strand.
AAAACTGAGCAAAAGCATCAAACAATTATAGTCATCAAATGAATATATTTAACATTTTTCAATAAGAAATCTGGGAGCAGGGGCTTGGTACAATGTTTAAGTCACCACTTGGGGTGCTTTTATCCCATCTTAAAGTGTGTGGTTCAATTCCAGGTTCGTCTACTTCTAATCCAGTTTCCTGCTAATGCATACCCTGGGAAACAGCAGATGGGAGACTCAGACTGAGTTCCAGGGTCGTGGCTTTGGCCTGACCTAGTCCTGGCTGTTGTGGGCATTTGGGGAGTTAGTCAGCTAATAGAAGATCTCTCTCTACCTGCTTCTCTCTTGCTCTTTCCCTCTCATTCTTTCTGTTTCTCTCACTCTCTCTTTGCCTTCCAAATAAAAGAGGTAAATTTAAAAAATGAAAAACAATCTAAGAACTTCTACTGAGTTTAGAAAATCTTATTTTCTCCATTGTTTAATACAAGTACTGATCATAAAACCTAAATCTTATCTAAGCCATTCAGCATTTTGCTTGGATGACAATGGTGATTGTACATTTGCCTTATGCTGGATTTGATGCAATAGTCACATGAGGGACAGTAGTTTGTATTATTTTCCCCTTTAATAATGTAAATAATTACTTGCTAAGATCTTTTTCTTCCTCCTCCTCCTCTCTCTCTCCCCATCTCGTCTACTCATATCATTAACAGATTTTGTGGGACTGCTATTTTTATTCAAGATTTGGTTACAAAATATTAGAAGGACAAATCCTGATGTTTTCTGACAACAAAGTTAATGATAAAGCAGTTTTGGTGTCACACCCACACTGTTGTTCATAAGTCATATGGCTTTCTATATTTGTATTTTGGTCAATCCTAGCAGCTAGACCATCTTACTAAAGAGGTGGCTGTTTATTATGTGGCCACTGGCGTGTCTGTCCATCCATGAGATCTTTAATATGTTAATTTCTTCTCTTGGTTATGTTTAGCTACATTACTCTGAGAATGGGTGTACTGTCAGCCTTTTCTTTGGGTCACCTGTATTAGAAGGAAAGCACACCACAGACGTCTTTAAAAGACCCCACAGCCATGGGAGACAATGATTAATGGAAATATTTTTAAAAGATGTATGTATTTATTTGAAAGGCAGATTTAGACACACACACACACACACACACACACGTGTGCACAGCTCTTCCAACTACCGGCTCACTCTCCAAATGGCCACAACAGCCAGGGCTAGCCTGGGCTGGGCCTAATCTAGGAGCCAGGAGCTTCATCCCAGCCTCCCACTTGAGTGTAGGGTCCCAAACACTTGGGCCAAGACCCCTGCCTTCTCAAGCACATTAGCAGGGTGCTGAGTCCAAAGTTAAGCAGCAGGACCAAACAGGATCCCATATGGGTCTGCTAGTGCTGTAGGCAGTGGCTTAACCTGCAGTGCCACAGCACCAGCACCAGTGGGAGGATTGAATACCACCAAAATGAATTTTGGTTTTTGTTGTTGTTTTGCCTGAATCAGATGATGGTCAGAGTACTAGTCTTGTAGATGTTCTGTTTGATCTGTGATAGAATAAAAAGAAGGGGAAAAAAAGCCTGATGAGACAACAACAAAGTAAATGTCTAAGAAGAAACTGCTTGCTGAACATAAGTGGTCAGAGAATTTAATCTCACCTGACAACCCATAGAAGCAGAATAATTGAACCTGTCCCTGCTTGGTTCATCCACTCTCCTCCTCTGCTTTCCACAGTCTCCTCTTCGCCTTGACTTATAGCCAATGGCTGTTTTCTAAGGTGAATACTAAGGAATCAAATCTACAGCATGAATTGTTCAATAAGGTCACTAATACATTCTGACATTCATGTCTATTTAAAACTACTGGTACTTAGAAAAATCACCAAAAATAATATGGTAGGGATTAATGAGATGAGTTTTTAAATTGTGCTGTATGTTTTATTCCCTAGAAGAAAAATGTCTCATGAAAGCTCTGCATGTTTTACTTCTCTGACTTCACCTTCTTTTTATTTTAACTTGCTCCTGCAGGATAAATATCAGCAATTCCCCACTCACGCCTTCAGGTTTAGTACTCCTTTGGGAGATCAACAAAGCAGCTGTGTAATGGACCAAAGTCAGATAGAAACCAATAATGTTCTCCTGATAGCTTTCTCCATGTAGAGGTTACTTCCTGGCTTCTGTTTCTTTCCCCATCAACTGTACTGGATTAAAGTAATAGGAGTCTACTTTGAAATGCCTAAATTATTGTAAGAATTGCTTTCCATTCTGCTTTCTATTTGACACAACATGGGTTGATATTTAACTATTACATAATCAATATAAAATTTTGGTTTTAGAAATCTTTGTTTTACCCATACTCAAGTCTAAATACAGTCATCTTTAGACAAAAGCAAGTATGCGATTACTGATGTTTTGTGCTTTGAGGGGCATCCTGAAAGCTCACCCCTGATTCACAGTCCCATCTCTGCCAATAATGAAAGTATCTGAAGTTTCATCATTATGTGTCCCTTTGGAAAATTTCTGCTAGATGTCCAGTGTAAATACACGCATTCTTGGGGAGACAGTACTGTAAGCACCTTAGCAAGGCCGTGAGAGTGAGACCTACCACTTTCAATGTGAAGCTGCATATGAAAAGTGTAAACAGAGGTGTGAAGGTGACATGTCCATGGTTTGACACTTCACAAATTTTCTGACAGCCTACCCAGTTTCTCAGCTTCTTTACACAATCTGGAATATTTACTTTTTCCAAATTAATCCATACATGATTTCCTTGATGAATTCATTTATTTCAATTTTATTCAATTATACAGATGTTTGTAGGCTATGATCTATGACCCAATCCATATAGCAAGTTCTGGTAAGAAAAGATAAGGAAGACAAGTGCCCTGCCTGAATGAAAATCACAAACAGAAAAAACAGAGATTTGGAAGAACCTAATATTCTCATACAAGGCATACTAAATTAATGCCAAATAGAGATAGAGACAACAAGCTGTGGGAAGGGAAAACAAAACACTTTTTTTTAAAGATTATTTATTTCAAAGAGTTACACAGAGAGAGAAGGAGAGGCAGAGAGAGAGAGAGAGAGAGAGAGGTCTTCCATCGGCTGGTTCACTCCCCAGTTGGACGCAATAGCCAGAGCTGTGCTGATCCGAAGCCAGGAGCCAAGAGCTTCCTCTGGGTCTCCCACGTGGGTGCAGGGGCCCAAGGAGTTAGGCCATCTTCTACTGCTCTCCCAGACCATAGCAGAGAGCTGGATCGGAAGTGGAGCATCCAGGACTCGAACTGGAGCCCATATGAGATGCCGGCACTGCAGGCAGTGGCTTCACCAGCTACGCCAAAGCGCTGGCCCCAAGAAAATACTTTTTGTTCCTTTTGAAAGATTAGAAGCATAGTTCCAGAAATGATAGCAGTTTATTTCACCTCTGATGGCTTGGTGGATGGGAAATGGGGGATGGACCATTCCAGAGGTACTAACATGAGAGAGAATCTTGCATCCACTGGTTCACTCTACCAGGTGTTAGGAGCTCTCCCAGGTGGGTGGCAGTGGCCCAAGTACTTCAGCCACTTCTGCTACCTTCCTAGGGAAATTGGCCGGAAGTGGAGTGGAGCAGTGGGGACTCAAACAAGCATTCCAATTTGGGATGCCAGCTTTGCCAGCAGGGTCTTAAAACACTATGCCACAGCACCAACCCCTCTGTGTTTAAATATATGCATGAATGGTTATAAATTTCCCTCTTACTGCTGTTTTTGCTATATCTCACAGATTTTAATATGTTTTCATTTTATTTATTTCAATATATTTTTAAATTTTCTTTTAAATTTATTCAGTAATCTATTAGTCATTCAGGAGGATGTTGTTCAATTTCCATGTATTTGTAAATGTTCTGTTGTTCTTGTTGCTGAGTTCTAGTTTTATTCTTCTGTGGTTTGAAAAGAAAGATGTGTGATTTCAACTTTTAAAATTTACTCAGGGGCAGGCATTGTGGCATAGGAGGTAAAGCCACTGCTTGCAGCGGCTGCCAGGTAGCTTCCTGGTTGCTCCACTTCTGATCTAGCTCTCTGCTAATGGCCAGGGTAAAATAAAAAAAAAGCATGTGGGAGACATGGGTGAAGCTCTTGGTTCTAGGCTTAGGCCTCCCTCAGCGTTGGCCATCAGGGCCATCTGGGGAGTGAATCAGCAGATGGGAAAATCTCTCTCTCTGTCTCTATGTATTTGTAACTTTGCCTTTCAAATAAATAAATATATCTTTAAATAAAACAAATTAAAATTTACTGGGACTTCGTTTGTGTCCTAATGAATGGTGTATCTTAGAAAATGTTCTCTGTATTAATGAGAAGAGTGTGTATTCATCCAATAGTTGTTGGATGAAATGTCATGTGAATGCCCGTTAGGTCCATTTGCTCTATACTGTGTTTCAACACTGATGTAACTTTATTGATATTCTGTCTGGGTGATCCCTCCATTGATGATGGTAAGGTGTTAGCTCCCCCACTATTATTGCTTTGGAGTCTATCTGTACCTTCAGGTCTAATAATAGCTGCCTTTATATGTTTGTATGGTCTTGTGTTGGGTGCATATATATAATTGTTATATCTTTTTTGCTGAGTTTATCCTCTTATCAATATATAATGTCCTCCTTTGTCTCTTATTGCATATTTATTTAAAGTCTGTTTTTATCTAATAAGAATATAGTTATCCCAGCTCATTTTTGGTTTGTATTTGCATTATATTTATTATTCCAACCATTTGCTTTCAGACTCTGTGCATTTTTACCTGTGAAGTGAGTTTCTACTTGGCAGTCTCTACTTAGGCCTTGTTTTTTGAACCATTCAGCCAACCTATATCCTTTAACTGTGGAATTTAATACATTTCTATCCCAAATTAATATTGGTAGGTAAGAATTAACTCCTATCATTTTGTTGGTTGCTTACTGATAATTTGATATACTCTGTGTTTTCACCTCTTGTTACTTATCCTGTGAGGGATCACAGATGGTTATGGTACTTACAGAGCCAGTAGTCGTAGTCCTGGAGCTGTAGGATGCAGTGAAGTCATTACCCAGGTCTCACTGAGTGTCAGTTGTGCTGGGGATTGTGGACTGGCAACTGCCAACCTTAACTAGAGGAAGGCAAATAGGGACCTGCAGAGATTGTAGCACCAATTGTCACAGTCCCAGAGCTGCACGACACAGAAGGGACTTCCCAGTTCTTTTTTTTAAGATTTATTTATTTATTTGAAAGTCAGAGTTACACAGAGAGAGCAGTGGCAGTGAGAGAGAGAGAGAGAAAGAGAGGTCTTCCGTCCGATGGTTCACTCCCCAATTGACCACAATGGCCAGAGCTGCGCTGATCCGAAGCCAGGAGCCAGGAGCTTCCTCTGGGTCTCCCACGTAGGTGCAGGGGCCATCTTCTACTGCTTTCCCAGACCATAGCAGAGAGCTGGATGGGAAGTGGAGCAGACGGGTCTCAAACCAGCACCCATATGGGATGTCAGCACTTCAGGCCAGGGTGTTAACTTGCTGCGCCACAGCACTGGCCCCGAGACTTCCCCAGTTCTTACAGGACGTGCAAGAATAATTCTGGGACTTGCATCCTGGCCACCCAGCACTCTGTGCTAAAAGATGCAGAAGGGCACTTGCTCATGTCTAGTTCTCTGGGTTTATCCATCAGGTGCTGCTTGTGCCAAGCTTGAGGAGCAGAGGGGAGCCTCCTTAGATCAGGCAGAGTGAACACCCTGGCTATGACTCTAGGAGCTTCCGGTAGTAATTGGGTTGCTTGTTGTCCCCAAAAAAGAGAATGGATTTTACCAGACACTGTACCACAGCCACTCAGGTGCTGGATTTTGGAGGCAGAGGGTGACGAGGTGGGCTCCTTTTTGGAAGACAATAGTTGCTTGGACCCAAGTCAGTTTTCCAGACTGGATTTAAAGCCAGCGAGGACTGTGTGATTTTCTTACAGGTACGGCTGCTGCTCTGCAATGATAGAGAGGGTCACAGAGCTTTCTACTTATCTTTTCCTGGCAAGAGGGTGTCCCCCAAATTGGGGAGACCGTGTAGGCAGTGCAGTGTGCTTTGTTCTCCCCTTTGTTGTATTTCAGAGTCTCTGGGCTGTTTACAGTTCCTGTCACTTCATTTCTGAAGTTTTCTCTCAGTCATTCTGGAAATGTGGTCCTTCCTTTGTTCAGCATGTTCTCTGTGGCAGAGGCAAGTGCAGGGCTTCTCTATTCAGCCATCTTCAACCTTAAGTCAAATTTCACTTCTCTTCCAGTTTATATGCCATGTATTTATTTTGGTGTCCTCTAGCTAAGACTATGGCCAAGAATCCCATTATTATGTTGAATACAAGTGATGAGAGTGGGCATGGTTGTCTTGTTCCTAATTAGACTTTCTGTTAGAAAGCAGCCTTGCAGAGGACAGATTGAAGAAGTCACTTTAGAGACATGCATGGAAGTGACTCTACATGAACCAGTGGAGTCAAAGGAAATAGATAAGGTACAAACACAAGAAACATTTGCAAGATTGAATAGATATAACTCAAGGACTAATCAGATGGTGAGGAATGTTGGAAGAATAGGGCAAGTTTTAGAATGATTCATCTTTTTAAACTTAAAAAATAGAGAAACAACTCTTAGATCTATATCTGAACCATTATTTCTCCAAGAGAGCTGATGTGTGATTTTTGGCTTTTGCTTCTGCATCTCATCTTGAATTCTGTCTTCTGGTCTAGCATGTCTCTTAGTGGTCACAAAGAGAAAAACTGGATAATTCTTCATCACGACCATATGATAGTTTTGTGATGCAAGGCTAACTTTATAGAAAAGGCATACAAAGGAAAACAGCCAGAAACTTGAGTTGGTCCGTAAAGGAACTTTAAACCAAGGAATGTGTTACATAAGACTTGGATGAGGAAACCAAACATTATATTAGCAGAGCATCACTGTCACCCATAAGGCTTAAGGAACAAGGGGAAAAGGCTTAGTGTGCCTACTCAGGGTAAGACTACAAAAAGGGGGATATCTTCTGAAGAGATAGATTATCCCTGGAGCTGGCACAAGGGAGAACATGAAAGCATTGCTGATAAAGCCACCTAAGCAGAGAGAGGGAAGAGGAAACATCCCAGACACATCATTTTTTTTCTAGCTTCTCATTTCCAACTTGTTTATGAAGCTGGCTGAATGCTAGTTGGGGAGGGAACCTGGGGAATTTGGTTTGCAGGATTCAGCCCCCTGCAATGTGGAGCTAAGAAGAGCCAAAGGGATATATCTGGGAGTAAAGAGATAACTGACTGTAACATACACATGTGGGGTTTTTTGCCCTTAGGTAAAGTAATATTTTATAATCATAAAAACAGACTTATAGTAATTATATGATCTTGGATAGAGAATATATGATCTTCTATTCCAGATACTATCAGATTTTGCAATGCAAGTATAAAATATAGTATTCATATTTCTTTCTGTGTATCCATTACAGAAAAGTAGAAGAGTATCAACATTTCAAAACTGAAAATGCTTTATATAATAATCTTTGTGAGTTTCATAATCTTCATTTGGCCAGCAGTTAACAGCTAAATATTTTCTTTTCTTCATAATTTAATCATGTTTTTATCCACGTAGTTCTCATCGTCTAAATTGCTGCATGGACTCATCTCCTGTATGACATATATGCCAGAGGAAGAGCCTTCTCCTTCTGTCTAATACTCCTGAACATCGAGCTCAGGACTCTGTGCATGAAGATAAGGAATAAATATCCTTTGATAGGGAATCACAGGAGTGGAGCATGCAAGGTTCAGGTGTATTTCATGTTTCCATTGCTTTGCTTTCCATGACAGTTTTCAGTAACCTTAAAATATATTCAATGCGAAGAGTTCCAGCATTAGGCTAATTTGTGGCAAGATGAATATATTTTCCCTTCATCAAGCCACATTTACTTTCAAGTCCATAAAATAGTTTTTTTTTTTTTTCATGTTGCTGTTAATTGCAGAACTCCTGGTAATCTGCCAAGGATAATGACGTTTGCCACTTTTGATCAGTGCTCTGCTATAGAACAACTTGTTCAGGCCCTTGCTGAGAAAAGAAAAACTGATTAAATGGATTACCCCACATTTGTTGTATGTCAACTACCAAACTGAACTTAGATCCGAGAGACTGATAATATCACGATTCGTTTTTGTAACTCAGAAATTAAGAAACACTCAGTACATCATGACTGACAGTTTTCTTTACCTATATATTTTCCTTGACATTTTAGTGTCTTATTTGAAACCTATAGTTTCAGTTTAGCTGAATACTTTCTGTGAGTTTTATTTCTATTTGAAAGCAAAGTTAGTAGTAAAACCTGGGGTCACAGATTCATGATGGAGGTAGGCAGCAAACTCGAAGGAAAGAAGTGATCAGTGGCAAACAGAACATGCCCCATTTAAAGAGAGTAAGTGCTTTTCAGCATCATTCAACAATTACGTAACAAATAGCTGACATGGAATGAATTACTTGTAGAACTTGAGCCATTAAGGCACATGGATATTTTAGAGGAAAGAGCAGACTTCTCTGGTTGGGAAAAGCATGAACTCAAAGGCAATAAGTGATTCCCAGATGTTGCTGAACATGGAAATCACCTGGGCATTTTTAAAAGATTACTGATAGTTGGCTCCCACTCCTAGACATTCTGATTTAATTAGCTAAGGATATAAGCTGAACATTAAAAATTTCAAAATCTCCTCAAGTGACTGTGATGTGCAACAGAATCTGGGAATCCCCTGTCCTACAACTTCACTTATTTATTGCTGAGATGATAGGACTGTACACCCCACCCCAACCACTTTGCCTCTGACCTTTTCAGGAATGGCAGTCTATTTGTTACATTCCAATCTGAATTTCTTTTTGATTCCTTTTCCATCCTTTCCAGCTTATTTGTTTTATGTTTTTATACTTGTTTTCTTTTTAATAGATAAAACTGTATTATAATGTGAAGTATATATACATTTGGGTTGACTAAATCTAGCTAACTGACATATGTATTATATTGCATACAATTACTTAACCATTTTCATGGTGAGAACACAAATTTTACTCTTTTATCAATTTTCAAGTAAACTGTACATTGACATTACATGTGGTGATCAATAGATAACTTGAATTTATTCTTTTTACATGACTGAAATATATCCATTTACCAACACTCCTGCAACTCCTCCTTGGGAATTACCCAAGTTCCTGGTAACTTACATTCTGTTTCCTACTTCTGAGATCAACTTTTTAGATCTTCATATTTCCTGACATATTTTATTTAACATGTGCTCCTCAGGTTCATCCATTTTGCAATAAATGACTGTACTTCTTTTTTATGGATGATTAGTATTCTATTGCATTTGTATACTACATATTTTATCTTCAAAATTACTTATTTACTTATTTGAAAGGTAGCATTACAGAGAGAGGGAGAGACAGAGATCTTCCATCTGCTGGTTTACTCCCCCAATGGCCACAATGGCCAGAGCTGAGCCAGTCCAAAGCTAGGAGCCAGGAGCTTCTTTTGGGTCTCCTACAGGGTACAGGGACCCAAGCACTTGGATCACTCTCTGCTATTTTTTCAGGTACATCAGCATGGAGTTGGATCAAAAGTGAAATAGCCAGGACTCAAACTGGTGCCCATATGGGATGCCTGTGTTGCAGGCAGAGGCTTTATCTGCTGCGCAACAGTGCCTGCCCTTCTACACATTTTAAAACCCATAAAACTGCTGCAAGACATAGGTTGATTATACATTTCTGCTGTTGTGAATAATGCCACTACATGGGAGAATAGATTTCTCAACATACTGATTTCATTTCATTTGGCTATATGAGAATATGTTCTGCTTCAAAATAAACTTACCTTGTAATTCCGTTTTCCACAGCTTTTTTGAGATATCCTTGTATAGCCAGTAGTGGAATTTCTGGATCATATGATAGTTGTATTTTTAATTTGGAGAGACAGGCATTCATACTGTTTCCCATAATGATCTTACAGATTTGCATGCTCACCAACATCGTGCAGTGTCTCCCTTTCCTTTATATACTTGTTGTCTTTTCACTTTTGGACAACTGCTGCTCTAGAGGTGTGAGGTGATATCTAATTATGGCTTTAATATACATTTTCCTGATGTTTAGTGATGCTGAGCATTATTTACGTATCTGTGACCATTTGCATGTCATCTTTTTTTAAAAAATTATTTTATTTATTTGAAAGAGTTACAGAGAAAGGTAGAGCAAGAGCAAGAGAGAGAGAGAGAGGGAGGGAGGTCTTCCATACACTGGTTCACTCCCCAAATGATCTCAATGGCCAGACCAGAGCTGATCCAAAGCCAGGGCCAGGAGCTACTTCAAGGTCTTCCATGCGGGTGCAGGGGCCCAAGGAGTTGGGCCATCTTCTATTGCTTTCCCAGGCCATAGCAGAGAGCTGGATCAGAAGAGGAGCAGCCGGGACTCAAACCGGCACCCATATAGGATGCTGGCGCTGCAGGCCTTGACTTTAACCTGCTGTGCTGGCCCCAATTTGCATGTCTTTTGAGAAATGTTTTTGAAGGTACTTTGCTCATTTTTTAATTGGGTTATTTGTTTTCTGGCCACTGAGTTGAGTTCCTTACTTTTTTCAGATAATTCCTCACCAAATATATGATTTGTAGATCTTTTCTCCCATTTCATAGGATGTCTCTTCACTGTGCTCTTTTTTCCTTTTTGATATAATCACCCCTGTCTGTTTTTATTTTGTTGCCTGTGCTTTCAGTGTCATATCCAAAAGAAATCACTGCCTATAAGAATGCCACGGAACTTTCCCCATAAATTTTCAGTTTCATAGTTTTGATTCTTCCATTTAAGTTTTTTAAAACCCATTTTGAGTTGATTTTTGCTCATAATGTGAGAAAAAGTCAGATTTCATTATTCTTCATGTGAATATCCAGTTTTCCCAGTACAATTTATTGATAAGAATGGTCTTTCTCATTGTACGTTCTTGGCATCCTTTTTGAAAATCAATTGGCTATAAATGTGTGGGTTTATTTCTGAGCTTTCTACTCTATTCCGTTGATCTCTGTGTCATTATTTTTTCCAGTATTGAACTGTGTCGGTTATTAAAACTTTGTAGAATATTTGGAAGTGAGATAGCATGATGCCATCAGGTTTGTTCTTTCTTCTCATAAATGCTATTTAGCCTCTTTTTGTGATTCTACACAAATCTTAGGAGTGTCTTTTCCATTTTTGAAAAAAATGTCATTGGCATTTGATAGGGATTGAAATGAATCTGCGGATTGCTTGGGCACTGTGCACATTTAAACAATATTAATTTTTCATTATGGTTAATGATTTTTAAAATAATTTCATTTTCTATTTATTTGAGAAGGGGGAAAGAAAGAGATGGAGGGGGGGAAAGAAAGGGAAGAAGGGAGAAAGAGTGCGCCCATCTGTTGGTTCATACCCCAAATAACAGAAATAGCAGGGCTGGGCCAGCCAAAGCCAGTAGCCAGAATTCAACCTTAGTCTCTTGCATAGGAGGCAGGAGTCCAAACACTTGACCTACTGCCACTGCCTCTTAGGGTCTGCATTAGCAGGAAGCTGGGGTAAGGAGCAAGAGCTGGAAATTGAACCTACACACTGTGATGTGGAGCATAGGAATATTGCTTGCCTCTTCCAATTAAAAAAGAAAACCCTGTTAAATTTGATTTGCTGGTATTTTGTTGAAAAAAATGTAATTTTGCGTGATTCTGGGATATTGCCCTGTGGCTTTCATTCATTCTTTTTTCCCCTTTTTCCTTATTTTGTTTTAATCAGAAGAAGTACCCTTGTCCAGTATTGATATTAGGCTAATTGTTTCCTTGTAATATTAGTTTACAATTATTTCTTTTCTTCAATGTTTTTGCTGATCAAGGACCAGAGAAAAATATAAGCATGACCAACTTTGGCATAATTTTTGGATGTATTTCTTTATTTCTTTAAAAATATTAATTTGCTATTTACCTTATGTCTTTTTGAAAAATAATAGTTTAGCAGATTTATGTGTTTATAATGAACACTATCTATATGATACAATTATGATGCAATATCATCTTTCCATACATTGAAAAATATCTTCTCTCTGTTTAATCTTATCAGTGTCACCTGGATTAAAAAAAATAAGTAGCAGACAGGGGTACAGTGCATATTAATTGCAGATTCCAAGATTGTTAGAGTCAGGGATTTTCTTAGGATTTGCCTTTCCCAGTGATTTACAAATATTTGTTTAGCAGTGGGACCTTTTGTTTTTCCCCCAGAACATAGTTGACTTCAGTATCACTGCACAAAACATAGAAACACGGCATGGCTTCATATAGCAGAGGTCTGTGACTTCCACTTATTTCTTGAGATGACTTGAAGGACCATGTTAAAATCCTAATACTCTTTGGAGTAGTTTTAATAAATGCTGAGCTTTTTAAGCTCCACATTCTACAAATATTGAAGCTGAGCCCCAGAAAGGTTGTGACTCATATTGTACTGTCAAGTTAATGTGCTGAAAAACCACCTCTTGAATGTTTAATAGTGATGATGAGTGGATTCTTAATGGCCTTATCCAGTTTGAGGATTACTCTTGCCATCTGTTTCATCTATTCTTTTCTAAGGCAGCTTGCCCTGTGGCTATTTCATACTCATTAATAGCACTATCAGAGGTCTAGTAAAGGGGAAAGAAGATGGAAACGCAAATCCCTTATTAGATCTTATCTAGAGGAAGAAAGATGGGAACTAATGAAGATGGCAAGATGGAATGTCAGCTCTGGCTGAGCTGGGAGTGCTGTCAGCCCTGCTTCTGTTCTGTTTCAGTACTTCCCGCCAAAGCCAAATGTTTCCACTCACCCAACACTAACCAGATTTGTCTCCTGCCCAAACATGAAACCTAGGAAAGTTTCTTCCCTAAAGAAAAGAATGAGTTCTATGAGAAACCCAGTCTTGCTTATATCGAGGAGTTTTCGTGGCAACGGAATGCACTTTAGTTCTGTCTCCTCTTGTTCAAAAATTTTTGATGGTTGCGGCATCCCTTCTATCTGGCTACTCTTTCTCAATTTTGTTACAAAGTTGTCTTCCTGTTGGAGTGTTTGGAAAGTGTAGGTTTGTCCACTTATTACAGCTCGATCTCCATCATCAGCTTCTCTGTTCAGTTATCTGGAATTGACCTGCTTTTCTCATGAGGCAATGCCCTTTGGGATCTGGGAGTGGCTCCCTATTCCTGCTACATGCCTACTCACTATTCCTGCTATGAGCCTAATGGGAAATTTGGTGATGTTAACAAATGAAGACTAGTAGCCCTAACTTGTAGATGCAAGCTTAGAAATAAAACCAGCAGCTTCACCTAGCCAGCTACAATTTTGTAAGTTGCAAATGGAAACCTGAAGTATACCAGGCTCTAGAAACTACCATAGCTTTGTATATATCAATATAGGCTGAAAAGGGAAGAAAGGGTTTATTAATATATTGAGTATCAGCTATGTGCAAAATATTCTGCTAGACAGTTACACATACATGTTCCTTGATTCAAGTTATTCTTTCCCTCAGTTAAATTTATATTTTTATATACAGGCATATGAATATATTAATATATGTATATGTTCAAACATATGTGATACATGAATTAGCTTGAGTATAGTTTTAACTGCTATAGTGGAGGCCAAATAATGGTGTTTTAATAAGACTGAAATTTTTCTGTGATTTAATAAGATAATTTCACTGTTTCAAAAACTATCTCAAAGTTATACATATTTCCTGTCCTTTTCATTAATAACTAAGTGCCTTGGTGATCTCTCTCCTATAAGAGCCTGGTAACTGGTGTTGCTTTGCTGACAAACAATGAACTCTTCATAGTGCACCATAATCTGCTGCCATATATAGAGTCATTTAATCCACTTTATTCCAAATAGCTCTCTCTCACTCAAGCATAGGTAATACATTTGCTCTTTTCCTTGGTATGTTGTATGCTCTTTGGAAGTTGGAATTGTGCCTTCTATAATTTACCTTGAGAGATCTTGCAAGTCCTCTACCATAATCCATAGATGTTATACTATTTTTTCCCGGAAACCTTTTATTTAATGTATACAAACTTCATACATTTCATAAATTCAACTTTAGGAACATAGTGATTGTTCCTACCATACCTACACTCTCACCCTTCTTCCTCCTCCCTCTCCTTTTCCCATTCTTATTTTTTACTAACATCTATTTTCAATTAACTTTATACACATAAGATTAACTCTATACTAAGTAAAGAGCTCAACAAATATTATGGAAAAATAAAGAAAATTCTTCCTCAACAGTTGAGACAAAGGCTGCTCAAAGTGATCGCATCTCAGCGTCTATTTTACTTTTATAGTTTACCTTTTAGGTCCTCTATTAGTTATCACAGATCAGGGAGAACGTATGGTATTTGTCCTTTGGAGACTGGTTTATTTCACTAAGAATGATGTTTTCCACTTTTATCCATTTTGTTGCAAACAATAGAATTTAATTTTTTTTACCTCTGTGTAGTATTCCATGGTGTATATATATCTCATGATCTCTTTATCCAGTATTTTTTTAATTTTTAACTTTTAATTTTTTTATTTATTTGACTGGTAGAGTTATAAACAGTGAGAGAGAGAGACAGAGAGAAAGGTCTTCCTTCCATTGATTCACTCCCCAAATGGCCGCTACTACCGGCGGCTCACCAATCCGAAGCCAGGAGCCAGGTGCTTCTTCCTGGTCTCCCATGTGGGTACAGGGGCCCAAGCACTTGGACCATCCTCCACTGCCCTCCTGGGCCACAGCAGAGAGCTGGACTGGAAGAGGAGCAACTGGGACTAGAACCCGGCACCCATATGGGATGCCAGCCCCACAGGCGGAGGATTAACCAAGTGAGCTATGGTGTTGGCCCCTATCCATTCTTAAGTTGTTAGGCATTTGGGTTGATTTCCTATCTTAGTTATTGTGAATTGAACTGCAATAAACATGGGGGTACAGATAACTCTTTCATGCTGACTTTCATTTCCCTTGGGTAAATTCCCAGGGTGGAATTGCTGGGTCATATATTAGGTCTATATTCAGATTTCTGAGGTATCTCCATACTGTCTCCCATAGCAGCTTTACCAGTTCGCATTCCCACCAACAGTGGATTAGGGTACCTTTTCCCCACATCCTCCCCAGCATTTGTTGCTTGATGATTTCTATATGAAAACCATTTTAATGGGGGTGAGGTGATACCTCATTGTGGTTTTGATTTGCATTTCCCTGAGGGCTAGTGATCCTGAACATTTTTCCATGTGTCTGTTGCCCATTCGGATTTCCTCTTACATCATTTATTCAATTAATATATATTGAAGGGTTAGTATACAGCATGCACTAGATAGTTACTGTTGAGGTATGAATACAGTAGGCTCATCCTTGAAGATTATATCCTGGTTGTACTGTGGATGCTCCTTCCCTAAACAGTCCTCCTGACAGGCTACAGCTGAGTGAGTCACACGACCTAAAATTAAGCAAATGAATCCTATAAACCTTATAACTCAAAAAAAAAATCTGAACTTATCTCTATTCCAATGCTTTGGTAGCTTTTATGGGCTAGAGGCTAAGTAGTGGTATTGAGATATTGTAGCTACCAAAAAAAAAAAAAAAAAAAACAATTCTAAATGCATTTCCTATATCCTTCTTAAACATGTCTGTGTGTCTGAGTGCCCAGTCCCTTCTGTCCAAATGGAGGCTGTCTGGGCAGTCTGATCCCCTAAATAAAATTATTTTGTTGTTCCTTTTCCTCTATCTTATCAACAGAGTAATAGTAGAAGTTCAATGAAAGCTGGGCTCAAAGACATGTTGATCTTTAGCTTTATGCATACTCTTAAAGATAAGCAGTAGTCATTATGTCCTATCTTCCTACTTTAATGCACACCTTTACCTGAGAGAAGACTTAAGATCAAAATCATGACTACTCCAATGTTTTAAACACCTACTCTGTGTGAGGCACTGAACTAGATGATTTAATACCACTAATCTTAACAGGCACTGTAAAGTATTATCCTGAAGCTGGTGTTGTGAAATAGCAGGTTAAGCCGCTGCTTGCAACATCAACATCCCATATGGTACTGGTTGGAGACCTGGGTGTTCCACTTCAGATCCAGCCCAGCTCCCTGCTAATGAATGCATCTGAGAAAGCAGTGGAAGATGGCCCAAGTGCTTGAGCCACCGCACCCATGAGGGAGAACTGGAAGAAACTGTGGGCTCTAGGCTTTGGCGTGGCACAGCTTCAGTCATTTGGGAAGTGAACCAGCAGATGGAAGATTGCTTTCTCTTTCTCTATCTCTCTGTACGCATGTGTGTGTGTGTGTGTGTGTGTGTATGTCTGTCTCTGTCTCTCCCTCTCTCTCTGTAACTCTGCTGAAAGAAAGAAAGAGAGAGGGAAGGAGGGAGGGAGGGAGGGAAGGAGGGAGGGAGGGAGGGAAATGATATTGCTGATGAAGAACTGAGATTCAAAAAATCAGAGTACACAGGAACACTTTAAAAAATCCATGGACAATGGAATTAAAAGATGTTTATCTTGCTGCAAAAATTGGAATCCATACATAATTTTTTCATAATACACATTTTCTATGAACTTTTTGAAAACCACTTGTATCATTTTTTCTCATATGCCATTGGTCAGAATGCTGTCAGATGACCATAACTAATTTGATAGTATAATTTTGAGAGCAAGAGAAACAGGGAAACAATTTGATGAACAACTAGTCAGTCTCTGCCACACTAATTACTAATCAAGTTATACTATAAATGAGTAGTTAGGCAAGGATCAAAACCTTCTGTCCTGGGGACTAATCATGTCAGTGTGTTCTTGTTGCTTGAATGGTAAATGTTGAATATCCTAGCCAAGGGGAAGTAGTTTCTTAGAGAGAAGTTGGTCATTCCCTCTTAGGGATCTGGAAGTACATGGGTGTTAGAGATGGCCCTATTATTATGTCTGCAAACTGGTGAAGGTAGGAATTGAGATGTAACTCTGCCAAGAGGTACAATGATGCTACTCGGAGTTGGCCTTTGGCATTCAAGGCAGCTGAACTATCCCTGTGTAGTGCAACCTACAGGAAGAGGCTCCTGACTGTGTGCTGTATGGAAAAGTCTGCATACTTTTCGGAAGGCCTTGATGTCTGACCATATCACTTCTAAGAATTGCTTGAGTGTCTGAGAAAGCCTATGGATGCTCAGGAATGAATTCAGCTCTAGAGAGGAAAAGAGCACAGTACAAGAAATTAGCCTGTGAACAAAGAGAAGCAAAGTTAGTCATGGCAATGGACTGAAAGCTGTGAGCTATAGAACATAGAAGGTAGAAACAAATTCTTTAGGATGATAGTCAACACCACTCCTAAAAGGATTTTCACCCAGAAACACTGGAAAAGATTTGGGACATAGTGAAACACCATGCTGGGTTGCTGTTTTTTTTTTTTTTTTTTTAATAAATAGTTGTCATATTATTTCTTGCATAAGCGGTTATTTGTCTAATAGATTATATGAAGTCAAGAATTCTCCAGGTTTTAGGAAAGAGTTTAAACCAAAATAAGTGAGTCATACCCATAAAGTAACTGGGGCCACAAGGTGTTGGGGGTCTCATGGACACAAGTTTTGCAGTAATATAAACACCATAGGATCATCCGAAATCAACTTCAAAAATAATGTCAGAAGGTTATATAGTCTGAGAGTACAAGGTCTCTTAAATTCTCTTCCTATTTTATATTCATGAATTGTGTTTTGTATCTTTAGGCAACATAGTTAAGTCTTATTTTCAAGGAATACTTGAGGGGCCAGCATTGTGGCATAGGGGGTGAAACCACAGCCTGCAACGCCAGAATCCCATATGTTTGCTGGTTCATGTTCCAGCTACTCCACTTCAGATCCAACTCCCTAATGGCCCAAGAAAAGCAATGGAAATCGGCCCCAATCCTTGGGCTCCTGCCACCAACATGGGAGACCCAAATGAAGCTTTCTGACTCCTGGCTTCAGCCTGGCTCAGCCCTGGCCATTGCAGCCATCTGGGTAGTGAACCAGCAGATGGAAGACATTCTCTCTCTCTTCTCTCTCTCTCTCTCTCTCTCTCTCTCTCTCTCTCTCCCTTTCTTTCAGCAGTTACAGAGAGAGGGAGAGACAGACACACACTCTCTCTCTCCCTCTCTATCTCAACTCTGACTCTCAAATAAAAGGGAAACTTGATATTTTGTGATATCTTTTCCTTCTCTCTAAAAATTTTAACTTTTGTATTCATCTATAATGGTATGGGAAATACACTTGCACTTACCTAAATGTTTTCTTTGTTGCTGTCCATTTTGAACTACTACATTTCTTTGCAGAGCAGAGCAATATTTCAATTCCTAACTCATGACAGTTGTATTGTCCTTAATATTCCTCTATGCAGATGGAGATGAGCCCATGATAACCCTAGCTACACAGAGTATGTGGCTGTCTTCCTGGCCAAGAATGCCCAAACCTTCCCCCAAAATGATTCAGTTTGTCTTTAATTAAAACTTAAAGCAGGAGCTTCTTGGCTGTGGCAGGGGCTCTCAGTTGAAAACCTGCAGCACACAAATTTGTCTTACTGCAATCTGCCTCACAGCAGGCCCCTTAGATGGCTGCCATCAGATTCTGAGGAGGAGCGGAAGCGTGCAAACTCACAGAGCTACAAAGAAAGGCAGTTAATGGCCAGAGGTACCTGCAGCAACTCTCAGTTCATTAACTAAAGCCAACTTGGGGCTCATTACTGGAGGGAGACTAATTTGGCAGCTGTCAGCATAGAGGGTAGGGAAACCATGCTGACTGCAAGCCATGTGGATGCAGTGCCCCACACCCATCAACAGCTCTCTCTCTCTCTCCTACATCCCAAAGCTCAGCTCTAGCCTGTGAATATGTCCTTCCTTTCTTTATCCACAACCCAGCCTTTATTCCAAAGAACTAAGTTTTGATCTAAAACACCTGTAAAATCTTCAACACTATTAAAAAGCCAACTAGCCTATCAACTGAACTCATTATTCCCAAACTTTATCAAAAACTGTTAGATACATTAAACAAACAAAACTACAGTTTATACCCACTAAAATCTTGCAACCTAGTTGTTGAGATAAGCTTGTAACATTGCAGATCAGTATAGAGATGATCATGAAAGAAGAGCTAGAATACCAGTAGCATGATTTTTTAAATAATATTTGTTTTTGATGTTAAGCAGTAAATGCCAGTGTGACCAAGAACACAATAACTACACATACTATGCTGGAGGAATTTCATTTTTAATTCATCTTTATGAAGATTTAGAATTCATTTCTTGTGTTTATAAGGAATGTTCAATTGAGAAATAAACATTTGTGTACAAAAAAATGTATTATGTACAGAAGAATGACTTATGGGGGTTACTTAAAAATTTATGGGAAAAGGGAATTAAAAGATAAGTGTACTTTGGTGCAAAGTTTTTAAATCCATGCACACAATTTTTAGATAGGCATTTTCCATGAACTTGTATAAGTATTTGCATATGTATGAGAGTATATATGTGAAATTATATAAGACAGATTGTAAGAAAATGGAAATCACACAGTGCAGACTAAGGGTAAGGGCAGTTCAAGAAAGGGAATGTGCTCAAAGTGTCCAGTTACCATTCTTCCCTCCTCAGATTACCCAACAAAAGTCTCCTTGATTAAAATGTACAAAAGCATAACAACAAAATAGACATTTATACTTTCAGTGTGCCCTGAATTCCTTCAGTCTGTACTTACTGCACATCAGAGACCCAAGTTATCAACAGCAGAATCTAAGAGCTTCTTAGTTACTATAGAATCTGCAGTTTCACATGTCTAACATGTCTTACTGACTAAATAAATTCCCTATTATTTCTCAAGTGTTCAGATAATTAATGAATTCCTAATCTATTAAAGAGCATTTTTGAACCCATTATAGCTCTTGCTTTATGTTTCTTTTCTATCAGTGGAACTAACTTTACAACTTCTACATATCACATGTTAAATTCAATCCAGAATCTGGCTGTTAAACATTCATTTATCATCTTCTTAAGGCTTTACCTTCTCACATATGGAATTATGTTTAGAATATTTCCATTTAGTAAGTTTCAGATGGCCAACACCTTGGTGAGAAATATTTACTTTTTCTCAGTTATTTGGTTTGCTAGGTGACAAAATGCAACAATTTTGATACAGAAAATGCAACACTGTTCTTTTATGAAAAATGTTTCTGCTCATTAATAGGATTACTGCATTATTCAGAGGAATACCATCATCAATTGTGGCTTAGTTGTTTTAAATTGTTTTTCTCTTTCAATTTTTTTCTATTATTATTATTTTTTAGAAGGAGAGGCAGAGAGAGAGAGAGAGAAAGAGAAAGAGAGAGATCTTTCATCCACTCAGTTACTCCCACAGCTGGGCCAATCCAAAGTCAGGAGCCAGGAGCTTCTTCTGGGTCTCTCAGATGGGTGCAAAGGCCCAATGGCCTTTTTTCTGCTGCTTTTCCAGGCTCATCAGCAGGAACCCGGATCACAAGTAGAGCAACTGGAACTTGAAGCTACACTTATATGGGGCTGCTGGTGGAGGCCTTACCTGCTTTGCCACAGCACTAGCCCCTCCGTCTTTTATTAATTATTTTCATTTTATTTGAAAGGCTGTGAGACAGAAAGAGACACAGAGTTAGAGAGATCTTCTACTCACTGTTTCACTTCCCAAATGCTGACAACAGCAGTGATTGGGCCAGGACAAGGCCAGAAGATAGGAACTCAGTCTAGGTTTCCCACGTGAGTGGCAAGAACTCAAGCGTTGACTTGTCATCTACTGCCTCCTAGGGTGCATATAGGCAGAAAATTGGAATTTAGCCAGGACATGAACCTAGGCTCTCAGGTATTGGAGCTCAGCATTGCAAGCAGCATTTATTTTGTAAATGATTTTATTTATTTATTTGAGAGGTAGAGTTACAGACAGTGAGAGGGAGAAACAGTGAGAAAGGTCTTTCATTTGTTAGTTCACTCCCCAGTGACTGCAATGGTCAGAGCTGTGCCGATCTGAAGCCAGAAGCTTCTTCCTGGTCTCCCACGTGGGTGCAGGGGCCCAAGGACTTGGGCCATCTTCCACTGTGCAAGCAGCCTTTATTTAGAAGTCCAATGCGCTATCCATTGTGTGACAGATCCAAGTGCAAGCCGCACTTTTTTAAAAAAATAATAATTATTATTTATTTGAAAGTCACTGTTCCACAGAGAGGAGAGTCAGAGAGAAAGGAATCTTCCATCTGCTGGTTCACTTCCCTGATGGTCACAATGGCCTGGTCACGCTGACCCAGACTGAATCCAAGAGCTTCTTCCAGGTTTGGGCCATCTTCACTGCCTTTCTCAGGCCACCAGCAGGGAGCTGGATCAGAAATGGAGCAGCCGGGCCGGCACCATGGCTCAATAGGCTAATCCTCCACCTGCGGCGCTGGCACACCAGGTTCTAGTCCCGGTCGGGGCGCCGGATTCTGTCCCGGTTGCCCCTCTTCCAGGCCAGCTCTTTGCTATGGCCAGGGAGTGCAGCGGAGGATGGCCCAAGTGGTTGGGCCCTACACCCCATGGGAGACCAGGAGAAGCACCTGGCTCCTGGCTTGGGATCAGTGCGATGCGCCGGCCACAGCACGCCAGCTGCGGCCATTGGAGGGTGAACCAATGGCAAAAGGAAGACCTTTCTCTCTCTGTCTCTCTATCTCTCTCTCACTGTCCACTCTGCCTGTCAAAAAAAAAAAAAAAAAAAAAAAAAAAAAAAAAAAAAGAAATGGAGCAGCCAAGACTCAAAGCAGAGCCCATATGGGGTGCTTTACCCACTACACCACAATGCTGGCTCCACAAGCAGCATTTTAATCAAATGCCTGCCCCTAAACTTTTTAAACTTTTTTATCTTAGAGGCCATTAAAAAGTACTTAATAATAATAATGATTCCATATAGGTCATCTACCACATACTGTATTATGTAACGTAGATGTCAGTCTTTTATCAGCTTTGTGATATATCAGTATTTACACATTAGGGATGAGAAAACTGAATCTCATAGCAATTCATGGATATTATCTGGCAAGATAGAATCTGAACACAAATATAAATTGCCCACCCAAACCATAGTTTTTTACTGTAATAAAAGAATAATTTGAGATTTATTGAGCCTGTAATCTCAATTCAGTATATTTCTACTGATTTTGAAATGGAAAATGTATACACTTATGCAGAAGGGAGGGAAATGATAATTACATTAAGGACCTGGATCAAGCATGACTCTTTCTTATGCCTTTCTAGCCAATAGTTTGTTTTCACCATTCATTGATTCATTCATTCCATGTTCATTTATCAAGCCCCTTCTGTGAACCAGGCACATGGACTACAATGAGCAATAGGAAATTCTTGTCCTCATCTGCATGGGGCTTGGCCATGAATAAAAAGGCAGTTCTAATTCAATGAAATATATTCATGGTACTGTAGCAACGTAAAGATGAAGCACTTAACTCATCTGGGAAAGAGACAGGAGTCAGAGCATTATAAAATGTGTGTCCATATAATTTTACCTTGGGAGTTGTTCCCAAGAATTATCTTGGGAGTTGTTTAGGAAATCTAATTTAGGTTTCTTAGTGAAAAAAAAAAAAAAAAAAAAAAAGAAATATTCCACATAATGTAAGCCTTTTGCTCTTCTCATGACTAAAATAGTATTCAACTGAAGCATACAAGTACATTATTTCTGGTTTTCTTCACAACCTTTCTCATGATTAGGTGCTACTAATATTATCAGTTTTACAGATTTTAAAATTGAGGCTTTGGTTTTGTAAATCATTTATTCAAGGTTAAGTTGAAGGAAGGTGTCACTTATTAACTGATACCCTAACCACTACAGTATATTGCTGAGTGAGTGAATGAATGAATGATTAACAAAATGAAGAAGATAGCCACTGGCTGTTCATCGATTTTCAGTCTTACTAGAAATTTTAATAGGCCTATTCTCTTTAGTGTATTATTAAGTTTCCTTATAATAAAATTCTAAAATAACTTAGATGGTGCTTTAAGATATGTTTGTCTTATCTCTGGGAAAGTAGAAATCAGTCATATTTACTGTCAGTTGTAAGTAGGAACAAATGGCTTGCACCTTGAAAGTAAGAAAAATAAAATAACAGCATAAATCTGTCTGAGTAATTATTAGAAAAATCATTACAGACAAGTAATGGGCAAGACATCTAAAGGGAGAGATAATCAGCAGAATAAAATTTATAGAATGGAGACTAGACAGAAAAACATTTAGCAATCATAGTTTTTTTAAGAGGGGGGGGGGATGTCCTTAGAGATTAAATGATATATCTCTAGGCTACAAACCAGGGACCAGAAGCCGGAACTCTGCAGTCTTCTATTTTGTTTACATATTTTATTTACTAATTTATTTACTTGAAAGGCAGAGTAACAGAGAGAGAGAGAGAGGGAGATGGGGAAGGGAAGGAGGAAGGAAGGGAGGGGGGAGGGAGGAAGGAAGGAAGGAAGGAAGGAAGGAAGGAAGGAAGGAAGGAAGGAAGGAAGGAAGGAGAAGGAAAAAGGAAAGGAAAAGAAAAGGGGAGGGAAGGGGGTGGGAGAGACAAAAAGAAACGAAAAGAAAGAGAGGAGAGAAAGCAAGGGAGGGAGGGAGGGTGGGAGGGAGAGAGAGAGAGAGAGAGAGAGAGAGAGCAAGAGCATTTCCCCAAATGGCTACAACCTGGCAGAGGCCAGAAGTCTAGAACTCCACTCAGGTCTCCTACATGGGTGACAGAGATCTAAGCACTTGGGCCATTATCCACTGCTTTACCAGGCTTATTAGCAGGAAGCCGGATCAGAAGAAGAGCAGCCAGGACTTGAACCATCACTCCAGTATGGAATACTGGTGTCAGGTGGTGGCTTGACTTGCTGCCCCATAACATCGACTCTATCTGCAGTCTTCTTGCTGTGTGAAGTTCTTAGTTTTCCCAGGCTTCTGCTTCCTAAGATGCACAATTTAAGTGCAAATGACTTATTGTGAAAGTCTTTATTGATTGAAAATCAGACCCAGAAACTGGCTTACATGATCTCTAAGTCTGCTGTTGCCTCTCCACCAGTCATAGTCTGTAATTGCAAATGTCCCTCTGCACTTCTGAATGGAGGACCTGGGATCCCAAAAGTAAGGTGCTTTGCCAAAATTACATGACTAATTAGGAGCAGAAAACAAGTCTTTTTTTAAGATTTATTTATTTATTTGAAAGTCAAGATTAGAGAAGGAGAAGCAGAGAGAGAGGGAGAGCCCTTCCATCCTCTGATGCAATACCGAATTGGCCGCAGTGACTGGAGCTGTGCCGATCCGAAGCCAGGAGCTTCTTTAGGGTCTCCCACATGGATGCAGGGGCCCCAAGGACTTGGGCCATCTTCTTCGGGTTTCCCAGGCCATAGAAGAGAACTGGATCAGTCGTGGAGCAGCCAGGTCTTGAACCAGTGCCCATATGGGATGCTGGCACTTCAGGCAGCAGCCACTATGCCACAGCGCTGGCCCCAACAGGCCATTGTTATACATCATCATTTCTAACAATGACAGTACTAGGAGCTAACTGCCACCACACCCAACTCCAGCACACTTGCTTTGAGGGGTAATTTCATTGCTTATCACCCTCAGCAAAGTCCGGGATAATCTGAATAATTTAAGAAATATGGAGTATTTGGCAGAATTTCAAAGGGGACATCCATGAATGAAGCAAGAATATTATTATAGTACCTAGTAAAACAAATTAAAGACAGTCTGTTTTGTTGTTTTGTTTTGCCCAAGAGAAAGCCAGTATAACTGAACTTGAGTTCCAGTTGTGCTGGTTTAGCCACATGGCCCCATCCTTTGGGAGTATGAGTTTCCTCATGTCTAAGCTAGATGGTTGGACTACCAAATAAGACAAAGCATGTGGAAAATCCTCTGTAAACAACCACAGCATTACAATAATGTTGGCTGTTATTAACTGACAGTGCTTTCCTAAGAGAAATCTTGTGCTTTTCCATCTTCTTCCAGACCAGGAAATGGAATCACATAGTAGTAGAATTGTATCTTTACAAAGGAATCAACTTTCTAATAATAAGAGTTCAAGGTTAGAGCCAAGGGAGGGGCAATACAATGTTTCATCAGAAGAATTTTAGGACCTAGCGCTGTGGTGTGGAAGGTTAAGCCTCCACCTTCGATGCCAGCATCCCATTTAGGCGTCGGTTCAATTCCTGACTGCTCCACTTCTGATCCAGCTCCCTGGTAATGCACCTGGGAAAGCAGTGAAAGATGGACCATGTGCTTGGGCTCCTGAACCCATGTGGGAGACTCAGATGAAGTTCCTGGTTCCTTGCTTTGGCCTGGCCCATCTCTGGCCATTGCAGTTGTTTGGGGATTGAACCAGAGGATGGAAGATCTCTCTCTCTCTCCTTCTCTTTCTCTCTCTCTCTGTATCTCTACCTTTCAAATAAATAAATAAATATTTTTTAAAAAGAAGGATTTTAAGACAATAGACACACATAGTGTAATTCACCCCTTGAAGCAGGACTCAGGTACAGATGGTCTCTGATAAAGAACATCCAATAGCAGCAAATTGTATGTGTGAGACTTGAAGACTGTGCCTCATCTATTTCTTTTGTTTAAAATTAAAAAGAGAAGATAACTTGGTCATACTTGGTTAAAATACCTGCTTCAGAACTGCCAGGCAAAGTTATATAGGGTATGGTGGTCATGTGCATTTTAAAATACTTCCCGTGTAGTCAGAAAAATAGTTTGATCTTTCCTGCACAACAGGGATTTCAGGGTGAAGGCAAAGACCCTTAAAGCAGTTTTGTTCAGTAATGGGAAAAGAAAACAACCAAGAGAGGCAGGATGACTGCATGTATTTCAGTGCCTCACTCCTGACAGCACACTTAAGAGTTCAGAGACAGTGTGTTTTAACTGTATCGCCTTTATTTTCTCCAAAGAGCAATTTAGGGAATGGCGAGTTGGCATTTGCAAGAGGTTAAAAGAAAAAGAAAATTGTTACCCTGCTGTGAATTTGTTCATGTGCCTGTTTTATGTTTCCAAATAACAGCCTGTGACTTATTCAATATAATTGTGAACTGTATTTATAAGAGGCTGAAAGAGAGAACTTTCTTAATTTAAAAAGTATGTGAGGGCCTCAATATATAGGCGGCAATTTTCAGTACAAACTCTGCTCTTTCAGCACTTTAGATTGCTCTATTATATATAATCTGTTTTACCAAGCCATATACAATATGCACTTTGTGTGTA
This sequence comes from Oryctolagus cuniculus, assembly GCF_964237555.1. Lineage (NCBI taxonomy): Eukaryota > Metazoa > Chordata > Mammalia > Lagomorpha > Leporidae > Oryctolagus > Oryctolagus cuniculus. The sequence goes on from NC_091432.1 coordinate 170,736,172, forward strand.
TGTTAATGGCATTTAAGACAAAACAAGAGAACAGGAGAGTTCTGTTTGGTCACCTTTTCATATTGCAAGAGCACTCTGAGACCACCCAGTATGATGGATTATCATTTGCCAAGAAATGATTAGGACCTGTCTATTGATTTCTGAGAGGAATCACAATCCTTGAGTGCCCAGTAGCACTAACTACAATTTTGGCACCTAGAAGAGAGTCAATAAATTTTCTTGAATTGAAATTAATTGAATAAAATTCATTCATATAACTGTGGCTTTGGTCACTCCCATGGGAATCCAGATGTGTTTCTTAAACAAAGTTTGGCTAATGTTTCGTAATGAAGGACTTTGAATAGTCTTCGTAGTTAAGAGCACAGACTTTGCCTGTGTGGAATCTGGCTATTCAAGTCCTAATTATTTGCCATGGTAATTTATTTCACTTTCTGTTTCCTCATTGGAAAATGGAAATTGTTATAGTGCTTACTTCATTGAGCTATAAGGATTAAATGAGATAATATATGCAAAGTGCTTAGACGAGTATATATCCTAAAGCAAGTTCACAATAATATTAGCTATAAGTATTACTCCTGGATAAAGGCTTAGCTAACTTATTTCACATGTAAATATGAATGAATATAAATATGTATATAGAGTTGATCCTCAATGTCCATGGTTTCTGCATCTACAGTCTCAAGCAACCACAGATCAAAAGTACTTAGAACAAAAACTGTGTCTCTGTTGAAGTTTTCAAGGAATAAAAGAAATAAATACGGTAGTATAGGGCTTTTCAACCTGAGCTACATTGACTTTTTAGGCTGGATAATTAACTGCTTTAGGTGGGGATAATTAGTTCCATTCTGTGTATTTTTAGGATGTTCAGCATCGTGCCTGGCTTCTACCACCAGATGTTGCCCAAATTGTGACAACAAAATGTGTCTCCAGATATTGCCAAATGTCTGGCCCTCCAGGGCAGAATTTTCCTCCACCACACCCTCCACTGAGAATTATTGAACTAGTGAATAAATAAGGAGGGGGCTAGTTTTATTGTGTATATGGAGGAGGGGATGTTTATATTCTTCCTAAATACTACACCTAAGACTATTGGACAGTCATCTGACCTCATGCTTTATCCTGACCAGAAGAAGGATCCATCTTTCTAGGTCTCCTGCCTCTGATATCAGTTATGATTCCTCTTCTAAGTCTCAAAGTCTGTGTCTTTATTCCTCCACTTGCAATATAAAGCAATGTTATGTGGCTTTTACTTTGGGTAGTGAAACGTGCAGTAGCAGACTGTAATCCTAGCAGAGTATTTGGAATCAAAATAAAGCAGTGTTTCTTCAAACTCATAACATTTAATACTTGATGTATTGTATGAGTTGTTCCTGACAATTGAATTAAAAAGTAAGTCACTTTTGTTCTTTGATGCTGAAAAGTTTACATGCTGTCTGGGTTGGAAATATTTATATTACAAAGTATATAGAATTTAAGTTAGATTTCAGGGGTAGGGAAGAATTAGCAACAACATACATCAATAATAATCCCTGCAAATCTCTTCTCAAACTTGACACAATGCAAATGAATACAAATTCTTTAAAGTAGATATGATCCATTGTTCTTGGGGCCACATGATTTAGAGGTGTTTCCCCCATTGCAAAATGAATAGTTCAACAAGACATTTCTGATACTATAGTGATTATGAGAATAACCAGAAATAGGAATTTCATCTGAAAGAGTGAAACCTTAATAAAGATCAATTCCAAAGTGAGACCAATGGTATGGGATCTCTCCTTATCTTTGAACCATTATTTCTTGAATGTATTGCCATATTCATTTTGAGTGGCTTTCTTGAAGTGTGTATATTCTGCTCATAAAATGTCCAAAGAATATTTTCTAGATATAGGAATGAGTAGAGGTAAAATCCCTGGAAGTTTGTCTTTAGGAATACATTCATAAAATCTGATCAGTTTTCTGATTCCTTCCCTTAGTTGTAGGATCTTGAAATTTATTTACTTATCTATGATGATTTCTTAGATTATAATTATTGGATGCCTTTACCCCCATTGTGAGATGATAGAGGCTAGAAGATACAGGCATCCACAGCATGATAGAATGGAGTCAAGACTCTGGAGACGTCTGTTTTTAGTCATAGTTAGAAACCTGTCCAGTTCACTGTCAGATTCTTCCCTTTAGGACTTGCTGATGTCTCAGATGCTATGACTTATACTAGGTCACTTGGAAGTCCTTCAACAGATCATTTCTCCTTGGCACATGTATCATGTAGTTGGGTTTTTTATCCCTCATCATTCAACCCATATGCTTCAGAATAATAACTAAAAATAATCCTTTACTAACAATGTCTCTTAGCTTTGGGAATCGATTTCTTCAGAAGCAGAAATTTCAAGAGAAGAAGGATAATTGAACCCAAGAATAGACTACCATGGGAATCTATCCATTCCAGGAGAACACAAAGAAAAGAATTTGCAACCATCTGCTGGATGGGCTAGACACAGCCCCGTCTGGGCTAGGTGGTCTCTTGGGTTCCCTTTCAGCTTTAGGTATCTATAATTTTTTTTTATGTGTGTGGAGGCAGAAGGAATGCCACAAGTATTTTTTAGTACTGTAAATCTGTGTCTTTCCTTAAAATATTTATTCCTTTTATTAAACAACAAAGTTAACACATGTTTGTTGTGAAATAGTATCGTTAACTATGAAAGTTAGTCCCTCACTCCAATTCCACTCATGAATGTAAAAGTTAACAGTATAAAGGATATCTTTCCACACTTGTTTTTATGTTTGTGAGCATACTTTATAAATATATGCTTATTATAAAACTACATAAATGCATCTGAGTAGACACATTTTAAATTTCTGTAAGCAGACATGTATAGTTCCTATTTTAAGAATCATCAAAGTTACTTCTGAAGTACCTCCTCTGCCCTTATATTTCACATTCTTCTCCCCATTTCTCCAGTATCCATATTCTGTGCCACTAAAAACAATGAACTCTTCTAAAAAAGGATGACTCTAATCAGAAAGTAGTGATGGAAACGATGCAGAGAGCCAGAGCAGGTATAACCATACTTGAAAATGTTTGTCAAGAAAAACTAGAATTCAGAGATTTATTTTGGCACAAAAAATTTGTGGACTACACGCATATTTTTTCATAATTTATATTTTCATTAATTTTTGTAAGACCCCCTCATATACAGTGTTGTATGAGCAGTGGGTGTGTATATATTTATATATCCTAATTTATCTATCCACATTCATAGAAATGGAAGGAATGTCTAAGGATATTCCTCTCTTTCTAATGTATCTTTTCTTAAAAGACCACAAGAAACTTCTGGAAGATATTTTGTTGTTAACTACTCCTACAAATATCAGGCAGGTTTGTATCCTTCAAATATGTTTATTTGTCTAGTAAGAATGAAGGCATGTATGATGCTCTCCAATGAACTCAACATGGGTATCTCAACTCAGGGGAGAGCAAGGCTGGCAACAGGAAGGAAAAGAGCAAAGAACTGTGAATTGAGTCAGTTGCAGTAAAAGGCAGAGTCAGGAAACAAGAAAGGGCTAGACTAAGACTGCAAGAGTGACTTCTTTTTTAAAAGATTTATTACATTTATTCAAAAGGCAGCATTAGAGAGCTGGAGAGAGAGAGAGGGAGAGAGAGAATATCTTTGATCTGCTGGTTCATGCCCCAAATGGCCACAATGGCCAGAGATGAGCCAGGTCAAAGCCAGGAGCCTGGAACTCCAATCCAGGTCTCCACATGGGTGGCAGGGATCCAGGCAGTTGGGCCACCCTCCATTGCCTTCCCACGTGCATCTGCAGGAGCTGGAAGGAAGTGGAGCAGCTGAGAAACAAAACATGCACTCATATGGAATGCCAGCAGTGCAGGCAGTTGCTTAACTTGCTGCACAGCAATGCAAGCCCCACGAGTGAGTTCTTGATGTTACTTGTTGCTTACCTCTTCTTCGGTCTTATCTCCCATTGCCTACCTTTTGATTCAGACATCTTTTGTTTTTTCCCTACAGAACTCTTTTCCCATCACCCACCTGTCCATTCTTGTTTTCATTCACAATACTGCTTTCATCACATTATATTTGAATTCATTTTGTTTTTAAATTTTGCACCAAACTATAATTCTTCAAAGCAGTTTTCTTTTCCATATGCCCAGTACTACGCATAACCTGGCTTATAGTAGCTATTCAATATATGTCAAGAGATGAATGACAGATTGATGACCTATACAGTAACATCATTAGAGAGTCATATGGGTGCCTTCATCTATAACTCCCAAACCTTAATAGACATTGATATATTCCACTTATTTTGATTACTTTCTAATATCAGAAATAATAATATACACAACAACCTTATGTTAAATTTTGTCAAAATGATTCAAAGGAAGAAAAATTCACAGAGATCACCCTATGGAACAATATGACCATGATAAATCTATAGATATCCTAATGTGTCGATGAGTTATCTTTTTTTATCTCTCTTTCATTCACTGTAGCTGTTTCTGTCCAAGCAAATATGATTTCTTTCTCTGTGACACAAGTGGATGGATAACTTTCCTGTCCAACAAGTCACTATTTTGAAAGACAAATGTATTTGTACATTAAAATGCAAATGTTGGGCCGGTGCCCATGGCTCACTTGGTTAATTCTCCACCTGCAGTGCTGGCATCCCATATGGGCACCGGTTCTAGTCCCAGTTGCTCCTCTTCCAGTCCGGCTCTCTGCTGTGGCCCGGGAAGGCAGTGGAGGATGGCCCAAGTGCTTGGGCCCCTGCACTCACATGTGAGACCAGGAAGAAGCACCTGGCTCCTGGCTTCAGATCGGCGTAGCTCCGGCCATTGTGGCCATTTGGGGAGTGGACCAACTGAAGGAAGACCATTCTCTCTGTATCTCTCTCTCACTGTCTATAACCCTACCTGTCAAGTAAAAAAAAGAAGATGCAAGTGGTTTTCTCAAGAGCCAGAAATGTGTCATTGGTGTCAGAACAACAGGCAGTGCCATTACTGCACTGGAATAGAGGCCACTATTGACCTTCTAACATAACCTGAATTCCCACCCAAAAGTTCTTTAAAGTCAACTGCACAATTTTGTCCTAACATTTGCATTTCTGTTTTATATTTATGGTGTTCAAACAAACATTTGATTCAAATAATCTTTCCCAGAGCCTCAATGGCATCCATAACAACATATAATTATTTTTCTTATTATTAGAATAACTTTGTTCTCTTTGTCACTCTTCAATTTCATTTAACCTATGAACTGAAACTCATTTCTCTGTTACCAAGTGTTATGCCTTCTAGATTTTACCTGACAATTTCCAGAATGTGAAGACAAAATTCAATAAAGAAATTTTTATCAATGAAACAAGTTAACTAGCCAAGGATACACAGCCTCACATTCATATTTTCCTAACTTGGAAAGCCAACTTCAGCACAAGAATTACCTTGAGACATTCTTTGCTATGTCATTAATTAGTCCCTAAAATATGTCAAACATTCTTGTAATCTTTTATCTGGGTGTACAGTCTTCTGTACTGGGTATTTGAAGGATACTACAGCAATGACTAGCTCAATATCTCAGAATTGTCAGAGCCTGGGTTGACACCCTCCTATACCTAGTCCTCTGCATTCGCACACAGCTGATCTTTTCATTTTTTCTTCTAACTGCACACAAATCTTTATTGCAGCTTTATTCAAATTAGCCAAAAACTGGAAACCACCCAAAAGATAAACAAATTATAAAATATCCACAGAATGAAAGACAACAGAACAATAAGAAGAAACTACTGGGCCGGCACCGCGGCTCACTAGGCTAATCCTCCGCCTTGCAGCGCCAGCACACCGGGTTCTAGTCCTGGTCGGGGTGCCGGATTCTGTCCCGGTTGCCCCTCTTTCAGGCCAGCTCTCTGCTGTGGCCCGGGAGTGCAGTGGAGGATGGCCCAAGTGCTTGGGCCCTGCACCCCAAGAGAGACCAGGAGAAGCACCTGGCTCCTGCCATCGGATCAGTGCGGTGCGCCGGCTGCAGCACACCTGCCGCGGCGGCCATTGGAGAGTGAACCAACCGCAAAGGAAGACCTTTCTCTCTGTCTTTCTCTCTCACTGTCCACTCTGCCTGTCAAAAAGAAAAAAGAAAAAGAAAAAGAAGAAACTACTGACACATGAAACGACACGGAGTCTACATGCTAGACAATTCCATTTATATAATATCTGGAAGCAAGACAATAGGAACAAAAATCTAATCAGAATTGCTAAGGTCGAGAGGTTAAGGGGGAGTGGCAGGAGACTGACCAACCACAAAGATATCAAAGGAAACTCTTGGGGGTGGCAGAAATCTTATTTTTTTTTTTTTTTGAAAGTTCAGAAGGAAGTCATTTCCTCCTTCAAGGTCCTTAGGAACAGAGCAGTATTTGCATCAGTCCTCGCGTTCTCTGTGTGTGTTTGCCTTACTAGATGGTGCAGAACTGAAAATCTCTGTTAACTCAACATAGAGAAAAAGACTGTTTGAAGTTAATTTCCCTTTATATCAAACATTCATTTAGGTGCATTGAACATAAAGCAATTGCTCCCTGCTCACTGCAGTCTCATTTTAAAATAGTTGGAAAATGGGAACTTCAGCCCCAAAGAAGGCAGAATTTTTATAGTGAGTGCTGATAGCTTGTATTATTTTTTCCAGTTCCCACATTATATCTTAATTGCTGATTGATTTTTAGTGGGGAGATCATTAAAGTCGAGATCCCAATTGTTATTTCAGGCTTCTGATAGAATAGGGGCTGAGATAAGCCATAATTTGTTCCTTATTCCCACAGCTCAGGTGAGAGAAAAGTCTGAGACTGCTCCCTCCTTCTTCCATGCTCCCTACTCTGTCACTTCTCTCCCAAAATTGCTTTTATCTCTGATCTTTGGGGTATCTATCCACTTTTTTCAACCCATTAACTCCCAGCTTTCAATTCTATGAATATTTCATTGACATATTTATTTCAAGATTACCATAGGTAATAACTGATTTTAGCTGATCAGTTTAACTGATCAATTTATCATAGGTGATAACTGATAACATAACTGATCAATTTAAATTTTTGTAAGTGTCATATATAAATATATATATATATGTACACATATATGGTAATGGGACACACTGGATTAAGAAAGAAATAAAGATGAAAATGCTTGACTTAGAAGGAAGGCTTTCTGGAGCCAGTGCTGTGGCACTGTGAGTAAAGCCATCACTAGCAGTGCCTGCAGACCATGTGAGTGCCGGTTCAGGTCCTGGATGCTTCGCTTCTGACCAGCTCTCTGCTGATGACCTGGGAGAGAGAGCAGAAGGTGTCTCTAGTGTTTGAGCCCCTGAACCCATGTATACAATAGAACATTATTCAGCAATGAAAAAGAATGAAATACTAACATTGAATCAAAATTAAAAATAGTATGCTATGTGAAGAAACCAAAGAAGGTAGTATATAATTATTTTCCTGTTCGTATTAAATATTCAGAATGAACAAATCTATAGAAATAGAAATTAGTTTTTGCTGAGGACTGGAGATAGGGTGTGGGGAGAGAGAGAGAATGAGTAGTGAGATATAAGGGTAAAAGGCTTCTTTTAAGAAAGACAAATTGTTGTAGAAGAAAAAGCCACATTCCTATCACTATACTAGAAATAAAACTTTGAATTGTAAGCTATGAATGTAAGAGACATGATTTGTATATTAATAAAACTGCTAAGAAATAAGCAAACCAACTCTACCTACTGAATTAATGTTCAAGAAAAATTTTGTATATATTTTTCTTGACTTGTATTGTTAGGAAAACAGTTGCAGATTGGTGCCTCTTCACATGGGGCACCATAAATGTTAGGAAAAGAGGTGCAGAATAGAGAGGAGGTGGTATACAAATTTACAGCCAGACCGAATTTATTCAGAGAAAATAAATTCGCAGAGGTGGTGACCAGCTGCCAGCATACGCATGATGCCTCATTTTGACTTAGGGACAAAGGCTGGATGCTTTTAAGTTCCCTCCAAAGAGCTGAGTAGTTGCGACTAGGACCTTAAGCCCAGAGAGACATAATAAACTTAGCAAAGTTCCATGAGGTAGTTAAGAGAGTGATTCCATTTTTCCATTAAGAAGGAGGCCTGCCCAGCAAACAGACTGTAAAGGCTTGGGTTTATCTTATATAGGGCCTAGCAAGAAACCATAAAGGTATGATTTCTTTCCATCTAAGTACTTGCAAGAGACACACATTTGCATATGTCCCAAAACCAATGGTAGATGTTAAACTTCTTGTTTATTATTGTTAGTGTTAAAACACAGATCATGAGATCTACCCTCAGCAAAGTTTTTAAACACATCCATCATTATATATTTACTTTCTAATAATGTAAATCCTTGAGAAGCACAGCATCATGTAGGTTCCGTATACAATGGCCTTAGCAAGAAGACTGCTATGGAATTTGTTGCACTCGTGTCACTGTTTCCATGGGTATGAATTATCTTTCACCGGCTTTTCTGGTTTTGTTTGGTTTGCTGCCAGGAGTCCTTATTTGTTATTTATTTTGTGCACATAATGTATCTCTTGCCCAATAGAATTCAGTTCCATCTCAGGCATGAAGAGCTATGTGCTTCCTTTAGTTCCAGAGGCCGTGATTATTATAGCCAACAACAGTGTTCTTACATCATAGCCTTCTAAATATATGTGCTTTTTAGAAGTCTTGCTCCCAATGGGCTTCCACAGGCTCCAAGATGGTGAAAAGAAGATTCTTAAAGGTTTAAGTGTAAAATATATTGTCCTTGACTATAGTTACAATGCTGTATAGCAGATCTCTCTTACTTAATTGTCTTGCTTAACTGAAACTTTATGCCCAAAGAGTAGTAATTCCTTATTATACATTATATAAGCTGTGCCATACAGTCTTATCTTCCTGTGACTGCCTCATTTCACTTGTCATACTGTTTTGAATGTTTATTTTGTTGTCACATATTGTGCAGTTTCCATTTCTTTTTAAAAAAATTATTAATATAAAAAGAACAGGTTTCATGTATTTCATAGGTACAATTCTAAGAAGACATCCATTCTTCCCTTCCTTCCTCCCTCCCTCCTTTCCCTTTCTAAGGCTGAATAACATTCCATTGTGTATATAAACCACATTTTCTTTACATTCATCGATCTAAGGATATTTATTTCCAAATTTGGTCTGATGATTAGTGCTGCGACGAATATAAGAATATAAGAATGCTAACATCTCTTTGAAATTCTGATTTCAGTTCTTTTGGGTAAGTATCCAGAAGTGCTGGGAGGGGCAGTGTTTAGTACTGGTTTGTTTGTTTGTTTGTTTTTAATTTTTTGACAGGCAGAGTGGACAGTGAGAGAGAGACAGAGAGAAAGGTCTTCCTTTTGCTGTTGGTTCACCCTCCAATGGCCACCGCGGCCGGCACGCTGTGGCCGGCGCACTGTGCTGATCCGAAGCCAGGAGCCAGGTGTTTCTCCTGTCTCCCATGGGGTGCAGGGCCCAAGCACTTGAGCCATCCTCCACTGCACTCCCGGGCTACAACAGAGAGCTGGCCTGAAAGAGGGGCAACCGGGACAGAATCCGGTGCCCCGACTGGGACTAGAACCCGGAGTGCTGGCGCCGCAAGGCAGAGGATTAGCCTAGTGAGCCGCGGCGCCAGCCAGTACTGGTTTTTAAGACCCCACTTGGGAAGCCTGCATCTCATGTTGGAAAACCAACTGCACTTCTGATTCCAGCCTCCTGCTAATGCATACCTGTGGAGGCAGCATGTGCGGGGTCAAATATGTGTCCCTGACACCAATGAAGGACACTTGGATTATTGAGTTTCAGGATCCTAGTTTCAGCCTGGCCCAACTTTAGCTGTTGTAGGTTTCTGGGGAGTGAACAAGCAGATGGAAGTTATTCTCGCCTGCCCCTTCCACTCTGACTTAAATGTACATACATATTAAAGAAAATAAATATCCCAAAGTGGGATTGCTAGATTATATGGTAGTTCTAGTTTAATTATTTTATTAACTTCTATGCTTTTTCAATAGTATCAGCACCATTTTGCCTTTCCATCAACAGTTTGCAAGAATTACAATTTTCCCCAGTCTGCCAATTTTTTTTGTATTTTTTATTTTGCTATGCTGACAGGTGTGAGATTATATCTCATTATAATTTTGATTTATTTTTCCCTGATGATTATTGATGTTGAGCATTTTTTCGCTTAATTGTTAGCCATTTGCATGATTTCTTGAGAGATCCTTAGCCCATTTTTAAAAGCAGATAGTGGTTTTTTGTTTTGTTTTAATTTTTTTTAGTTCTTCACATATTTTGCATATTAACACTTTATCAGATGTGTGGTTTGAAAATATGTTTTCCCATTGTGTAGGTTACTTTTCATTGTGTTGATTGTTTCCTTTGCTGTGTAGAAACTTTTTAGATTGTTGTAGTTAGTCCCATTCCTTTCTTTTTATTTTTGTTGCCTGTGTTTCTTTTGGTATTAATACCATGAAGTTATTTCCAAGACCAATGGGAGAACTTTAACTTGAAAGCTTTCTCAAACCACAAGCTCTCTTAATGATTATGTTCAGATTGAATAGATCGGGGAGAGAAAAATAGGACAGTTAGTGGCTTGCAGTGTAACCCAGACAGAAATAAACAATGTTGGAGACTATAGAACACAATGGTAGTTGCTAAAATTGAGATGGTAAAACATGGTAGATGCCTGTATGCCTGAAGCCACCTGTACCAACCCCAGGAAGGCAGTCACTACACTTTTCGCTCCTTACCTTTCCCTAAGAAACACAAATTGACCCTGGAACATCTCCCGGCACGCCCAGTAATTTGTGTTTCACAGTGTTCTAAAAATAGGTATTATTCATCTTTCACTAATTTTTCAGATATTTTATGTTTCTTGATATTATATATGATATTGCTCTAAATTTCAATCTGTATTGGTGGTTGACATATAAAATATAATTGTTTTTGCACATTGATCTTGGCCTTATCTATTTTCATATTTTATCTATAGATTCTGTTGGATTTTCATCTTGCATAATCATGCTCTTTGCAAATAATGATAGTCACATTTCTTTCTGTCTAATCTGTCTCTTTTAGTTATTTTTGTTAACATGCTGTTGCTAGCTAGTATCCCCAGTACTGTGTTCAATAGAAGTGCTGAGAGGAGACAGCCTTTTCTTGCTCTGGATCTGAGAGAGAAAGTTTTCACATTTTCATTATTGAATATAGTTATCTATAGAACATTTGTAGATATCTATTATCTGATTGATGATGGTCTCTTCTATTTCTGGTTTAACTCAGAGATATTGGATTTTATCACATTCTTTTTCTACCCTAGTAAGAAGATCATAAGATTACTATTAGTATTATGAATTACATGGATTGATTGCGAATTGTTAGGTTACCCTTGTTTTTCAGGGATAAATGTCACTAAGTTGTGATGAAGTTTTAAAAACACACTGCAGAATTTGATTTACTAATAAACACTTTATGATATTTACATTTATATACAAAAATTAGCCTGCAATTTTATTTTCTTGAAATATTTTTGTCAGGTTTTCATATCAAATTGATCTCATAAAATTACTTGAAATCTTTTCTTTTTTCATTTTCTCAAAGAATTTTTAAAAAGTCAATGTTACTTCTTCCTGAACTATTCTGTAGATTTCACTGGGGAAGCTAACTGGATTAGAAGTTTTCTTTCTTGGAAGGTTTTATTTAATACATACACGATTATTCAGATTTTCTTTTTGCTCTTGTGCACATGTGTTAGTATGGTGTGTTTTATTTTTCAGAAATTCTCCATTTTAATCTATTTTATTAGAAAAATGATTTGTAGCATGTAGATATTTTAAAAATTTTTACTTATTTATTTGAGATTAAAAAAAGACAGATGTACAGAGATTGAGAATGCTTCTTTCTGCTGGTTCATTTCCCAAATACCCACAACATCCAGGAAACAGTGCCTAAGAGCCAGAAATCCAATCCATGTCTCCCATGTAGGCGGAAAGAACCCAATAACCTGACCCGTCACTGCTGCTTCACAGGGTCTGTTGTTGGCAGAAAGGTGGAATTGGAAACCAGAACTGGGAGTTGAACCCAGGCACTCTGGTGTGGAATATCGGCATACTAAAAACTGGGTTTAACTGCTTGGACAGAAGTATGTCCCCACAATATTTTTAAACTTTATTTATTTGGAAGTCAAAGTTACAGAGGGAGGGTGGGAGAAGGAGGAGGAGCAAGGAGAAGGGAAAATCTTCGGCCTGCTGGTTCACTCCTCAGATAGTCACAGTGGGCAGGGTCGGACCAGGCCAAGGCCAGGAGCTTAATCTGGGTCTCCCATGTGGATATCAGGGGCCCAAACACTTGGGCCACCTTCCTCTGCTTTCCCTGACAGGGAGCAGTATCAGAAGTGGTGCAGCCAGACACAAACCAGCATCTGTAAGTGATGCCTTGTTGCAGATGGCAGTTTTGCCTGTTAAGTCACAATGCCAACCCCTATATGTTTAATGTCTGTGGAATCTTTAGTGGTGTTGCCTTTTTCAATCATAATATTGATTATATGGGCATTCCTTTTGCCTTAATTAGTCCAATCATAAATGTGTCCAAACTTCTAAAACAAAGTTTCCTTGTTCAAATAAACAAGTATTGATCTTTTTTATTCTGATTTATTTTCTATTTTATTAATTTCTGCTCTTATATCTGCTTTTCTCTTCCTCTTGTCATTTTGGATTTACTTTGTGGCTCTTATTGTAACTTTCTGAGATAGTACTTAGATAATTGATTTTCAAGTTTTCTATTTTTTGTGTGTGTGTTTGCATTTAAGGATAGAAATTTCAGTTTAAAGAATTTTTTTAGTGGACTCCACATTTTATTATCACACACTTTTATATTATTTCCTTTTTTAAAAGATTTATTTACTTGAAAGGCAGAGTTACAGACAGCCAGAGGCAAAGAGAGAGAGTGGAAATCTTCCATCCTCTGGTTCACTCGCCAGATAGCCGCAACAGCTGCAGTTGTGCCAATCCAAAGCCAAAAGTCAGGAGCTTCCTCCGGTTCTCCCACATGAGTGCAGGGGCCCAAGGACTTGGGCCATCCTCTACTGCTTTCCCAGGCCATAGCAGAGAGCTGAATTGGAAGTGGAGCATCTGGGACTCGAACTGGCACCCATATGAGATGCCAGCACCACTGGCGGCAGCTCCACCTGCTACGCCACAGTGCCAGCCTGTATATTATTTTTATGTGCTTTTTTCTTTAACCCATATAGTATTTTAAAATATATTGTCTAATTTTCAACTTTATTGGCATGTTCGCATTCTTCCATTACTGATTGATTGATTGATTGATGACACTGGGGCTGAGATATACTTGGTTTATAAATTATTTTTCCTGGGGCCAGCGCTGTGGCGCAGCAAGTTAATGCCCTGGCCTGAAGAGTCAGCATACCCTATTGGCGCTGGTTCAAGACCCAGCTGCTCCATTCCCATCCAGCTCTCTGCTATGGCCTGGGAAAGCAGTAGAAGATGGCCCAAGTCCTTGAGCCCCTGCAACCATGTGAGAGACCCGGAAGAAGCTCCTGGCTTCTGGCTTTGGATCGGCACAGCTCTGGCCTTTGCAGCCATTTGGGGAGTGAACCACAGGATGGAAGACCTCTCTCTCTCTCTCTCTCTCTTCTTGTCCTCTCTCTGTGTATCTCTTACTTTCAAATAAAATAAATAAATCTTTAAAAAATAAATAAATAAATAATTTTGCCTAGTTTCTCAAAATTTGTCTAGAATTTCAAATCTAATATTTCAAAATCATTCACAATGTTCCCTTATTTTGCAGAATCTCTAATTATGACTCCTTTTGTGGTCATATCTATGTGTCCTCTTTTATTTATTGTGAAATAGTTCAACAAATATCTATTTGGGATTGCTTACCAAAACACTCAGTATTTTGTTTTGATGATTTTTTTTTATTTATTTGATGGGTAGAGTTATAGACAGTGAGAAAGAAAACAGAGGGAAAGATCTTCCTTCCATTGGTTCACTCCCCAGATGGCCACTACGGCTGGCACTGCGCCAATCCAAAGCCAGGAGCCAGGTGCTTCTTCCTGGTCTCCTGTGTAGGTGCAGAGGCCCAAGCGCTTGGGCCATCCTCCACTGCCCTCCCAAGCCATAGCAGAGAACTGGACTGGAAGAGGAGCAATTGGGACTAGAACCCGGCACCCATATGGGATGCCAGCGCTGCAGGCAGAGGATTAACCAAATGAGCCATGGCACTGGCCCCCTGTGTTGGTGATTTTTTATTTTTATCTTTTCTTTCTTTAAATCCTGCATTATCTTTTTACATCCATTTTTATATACATTTTGTTTCAATTAATTTATTTTTCTAATTTCTTGAATTTTGTTTCTTGGCTAATTCCTTTTCTGTCTCACTTTTTTGTATAATACAAAAATATATCCCTTTTCTTACTGCTTTTACAGAATTCTACAAATTTTAATAAGTAATTTTATTCCAACTACATATTTCTGTTTTCCATTATGTTTTTTCTTTGATTTATAAATTATTTGGAAGTACAAAATACTATTCAGTTGATCATTTTTAAATTTTTCTTTTCATATTTAAGTTTTGGATTACTCATATTTTAGTAAGAGGATGGAATCTGAATAAATTACTTGGAATTTTTAAAATTGCTTTATATGATCAATAATTTTAAATGTTCTATTTCTAATTCTCAGATGTAGATTTTTTATAATTTATCTTATTTGTATGTATTTCATAACCAGGAATGTAGTAATTTTCCCCACTGTATCTGCCCTCCCTCCCACTAACCCCCTCCTTTTCCTTCTCCTGTTTAGTCTGAGAAAGAAAAAGAAACAGAAAAGAAAGAAGGAAAGAAAGGAGGGAAGGAGGGAGGGCGGGAGGAATGAATGAATATAAAAATGAAAAGAACTGTTCTTCAACAGTCTAGACCAAGGCTATTCTATGTTTTTGCTTCTTGAAGGTGATTTCACTTCATTTTCCCCCTTTCTCTTTCCCTTTCCTCCCTTATTTTTTTTTTTTTAGAAATTAATTGTCTTTAAAGAAGAACCCAAAAAGGTACATCCCTTGTGAGCTTTTAGACATAATGTTAATTTATGACACATAGTATTATTGTCCATTTAATATACTAAATGGAAGTGATTCTTGAGAACAAGTTTTACTGTTAAGTCTCATGATACAATTCTTTAGGGACAGAGGTCCTACATGAGAAGTTCGTACACAGTGACTGTTGTTTATTTAACAAATAACACGCTTAGGTATGACATGAGTGATCATCCAAGGCTCTTGATGTGAGCTGCCTCAGCGGGGGAAGCCTTTTGGATCCACTAGCTTGACAAGGCCATAAGCAAAGTGGAAGTTCTCTCCTCCCTTCAGAAAAAAAGTACATCCTTCTTTGGTGGCCACTTCTTTCCACTGAGATCTCATCCACAGAGTTCTTAATTGCAGGTCACTTTTTTTCCAGAGTGTCTCAGCTTTCCATGCCTGAAATTCTCCCTCTGGGCTTTCCAGCCAGACTTGAATGCTTTTGGGGCTGATTCTGAATTCAGAGTGCTACTTAAAGCAATTAACATTCTATGAGTCTGCTGTGTGGTCTGCTTCCCATGTTGGACCCATCACTGCTTTTTAATTCTGTCTATTATTGTTTCCAAACACTTAGTCTGATTTATATGATCACAATAACACTTGATCATGTCTATATGGTCACTTTACCACTTATTCCTATCCATTTGATCTTCATAATACTTAAGCTACTATTTTTAACAGACAGCTTAAGGGATTTTGGGGTCCTATGGCTAGTTGTTAGGCTAGTCCCTTAGAAGTAAGTCCATAGGAATGTATGTAAGACTTTATTGCTTTGCAGTTGCAAACTTCATACATTTCATGATTATAACTTTAGGATCTTGGTAATTCTTCACACTTTGTCTGTCCCCCACCACACTCCCACTCCCCTTCCACTTCCCTTTTTTTATTCTCACTCTTATTCTTTATTAAGATCTGTTTACATTTAACTTTATACATACATGATTAACTCTATGTGAACTATGGCATTCAATGAATCACATGAAAGAGACAAATATAAGGAAAATATTATAAAAAATAGAATAAGAAGCTGTTTCTCCAGAGTTGAGAGAAGGGTTGTTCTAAATCATTGCTTCTCTTGTTGTCTTTAAGTTGTAAGTTCTCATAGGTTGGGAAGAACATATAGAATTTGTCCCTTTGGGACTGGCTTGTTTCACTAAGTATGATGTTTTCCAGTTTCATGCATTTTGTTGCAAATGACCAGACTTTGTTTTTTTTTCTGCTGTGTAGTATTCCATGGTAAACATACACCATAATTTCTTTATCCAGTCATCATTTGAAGGCATTTGGGTTGATTCCATGTCTTCACTATTGTCAACTAGGCTGCAATAAACATGAAGGTACAGAAAGCTCTTTCATATTTTGATTTCATTTCCCTTGGGTAGATTCCCAGGAGTGGGATGGCTGGGTCATATGGTGGGTCTATATTCAGACCTCTGAGGTATCTCCACACTGTCTTCCATAGTGGTTTTACCAGTTTATATTCTCACCAATAGTGGATTAAGGTACCTGTTTCCCCACATCTTCACCAGCAATTTTTTTTTTGTCCTTTGTGA
Source organism: Oryctolagus cuniculus (assembly GCF_964237555.1). NCBI lineage: Eukaryota > Metazoa > Chordata > Mammalia > Lagomorpha > Leporidae > Oryctolagus > Oryctolagus cuniculus. Next base: position 170,752,854 of record NC_091432.1, read on the forward strand.
AAGCCATTCTAACGGCAGTGAGGTGAAACGTCATTGTGGTTTTGACTCCATTTATCTGACAACTAGTGATCCTGAACATTTTTTCATGTGTCTGTTGGCAATTTGGATTTCCTCTTTTGAAAAATGTCTGTTTAAGTCCTTTGCCCATTTCTTAACTTGATTGTTTTGTTGTTGTTGAGTTTCATAATCTCTTTATATATTCTGGTTATTAATCCTTTATCAGTTGTATAATTTGCAAATATTTTCTGCCATTCTGTCAGTTTTCGCTTTACCTTGCTGATTGTTTCTTTTGCAGTGCAGAAGCTTCTCAATTTGATGTAATCCCATTTGTTGATTTTGACTTTGATTGCTGTGCCTCTGGGGGCTTTTCCAAGAACTCTTTGTCTATTCCAATGTCTTGTAGGGTTTCCCCAGTGTTCTGTAATAATTTAATGGTATCAGGTCATAGATTTAGGTCGTTGGTTGATTTTGAGTGGATTTTGGTGAAAGGTGTAAGGTAAAGGTCTTGCTTCATACTTCTGCATGTGGCAATCCAGTTTTCCCAGCACCATTTGTTGAAGAGACTCTCAGTGCTCCAGGGTTCATTTTAGATTCTTTGTCAAATATAAGTTAATTGTAGATGCTTGGATTGATTTCAGGTATTTCCATTCTGTTCCATGGGTCTGTTTTTGTACCAGTACCAGGCTGTTTTGATTATAACTGCCCTGTAGTATGTCTTAAAATCTGATATTATGAAGTCCCCAGTTTGTTCTTGTTGTATAAGATTCCTTTAGCTATTAGAGAACTCCTTTGTTTCCATATGAATTTCAATATCATTTTTTTTCTAGATCTGAGAAGAATGTCTTTGGTATTTTGATTGGTATCATATTGAATCTGTAAATTGCTTTCACAAGTATGAATATTTTGTTGATATGATTCTTCCAATTCATGAATATGGAAAATTTTTCCATTTTTTTGGTATCTTCTTCCATTTCTTTCTGTAATTTTTTTTTTGACAGGCAGAGTGGACAGTTAGAGAGAGAGAGACAGAGAGAAAGGTCTTCCTTTTGCCTTTGGTTCACCCTCCAATGGCCGCCACGGCCGACGCACCATGCTGATCCGATGGCAGGAGCCAGGTACTTATCCTGGTCTCCCATGGGGTGCAGGGACCAAGTACTTAGGCCATCCTCCACTGCACTCCCTGGCTATAGCAGAGAGCTGGGCTGGAAGAGGGGCAACTGGGACAGAATCCGGCGCCCTGACTGGGACTAGAACCCGGTGTGCCGGCGCCACAAGGTGGAGGATTAGCCTAGTGAGCCACAGCACTTGCCTCTTTCTGTAATGTTTTATAATTCTCATAATAGAGAACTTTGACATCCTTGGTTAAATTTTTTCCAAGGTATTTGATTTTTAGTAGATATTGTGAATGGGATTGATCTTAGCAGCTCTTTCTCAGCTGTGGCATTGTCTGGGTATACAAAGACTATTGATTTTTGTATGTTGATTTTATATCCTACCACATTTCCAAACTCTTCTTGAGTTCCAATAGTCTCTTAGCGTAGTCTTTTGGATCCCTTTTGTATAGAGTAATGTCATCTGCAAATATGGATAGTTTGACTTCCTCCTTACTGATTTGTGTCTCTTTGATTTCTTTTTCTTCTCTAATGGCTCTAGCCAGAACTTCCAGGATTATTGAAAAGCAGTGATGAGAGTGGGCACCATTGTCTGATTCCAGATCTCAGTGGGATTGCTTCCAGATTTTCCCTGTTCAATAGGAAGCTGGCTGTGGATTTGTTTTAAATTGCCTTGATTTTTTTGAGAAATTTTCCTTCAATCTGAATCTGCTGAAATTTTTCATCATAAAGGGGTGTTGTATTTTGTCAGATCCTTTCTCTATCTATTGAGAAAATCATATAGTTTTTATTCTTCAGTTTATTAATGTGATGTATCCTATTGATTGATTTGTGAATGTTGAACCATCCCTGCATACCAGGAATAAATCTCACTTGATCTGGGTGGATGATCTTTCTGATGTATTGCTGGATTCAATTGGCTACTATTTTGTTGAGGAATTTTTGCTTCTATGCTTCTATGTTCATCAGAGAAATTGGTCTGCAGTTTTCTTTCTCTGTTGTATCTTTTTCAGGTTTAGGGATTAAGGTGATGGTGGCTTTGTAGAAAGAATTTGGGAGGATTGCCTCTCTTTCAATTGTTTTGAATAACTTGAGAAGAATTAGAGTTATTTCTTCTTTAAATGTTTGATAGAATTCAGCAGTGAAGCAATCTGGTCCTGGGCTTTTCTTTGTTGGGAGGTTCTTTGTTACTGATTCGAGTTCTGTCTTGGCTACTGGTCTATTTAGTTTTTCCTTGTCTTCATGGCTCAATTTAGGTAGGTCATATGTCCCCAGTAATATATCCATTTCTTCTAGTTTCCCATTTTGTTGGCATATAGTTCTGTGTAGTAATTTCTGATGATTCTTTTTTATTTCTGTGGTGTCTGTTGTTACATTTCCTTTTTCATCTCTTATTTTGTTTGTCTGGAACTTCTCCCTCCTTTTTCTAGATTTATTTATTTATTTGAAAGTCAGAGCTACACAGAGAGAAGGAGAGGCAGAGAGAGAGAGAGAGAGAAAGAGAGAGAGAGAGAGAGAGAGACCTTCTGTTTGCTGTTTCACTTCCCAATTGGAGCTGTGCTGATCTGAAGCCAGGAGCCAGGAGCTTCTTCCAGGTTTCCCATGCAAGTCAGGGGCCCAAGTGCTTCTGCTGCTTTCCCAGGCCATAGTAGAGCGCTTGATTGAAAGTGGAGTAGCCGGGTCTCGAACAGGTGCCCATATGGGATGCCAGCACTGCAGGCAATGGCCTTACCTACTCCGCCACAGTGCCTGCCCCTTTTTTCCCTCCTTTTTGGTTTAGCTGGGCCAATGCTGTATCAATTTTGTCTAGCTTTTTGAAAAACAATTTCTTTGTTTTGCTGATCTTTTGTATTGTTTTATTGGTTTCAATTTTGTTGATTTCTCTCTAATTTTAGTTATTTCTTTTGTCCTACTAGTTTTGGATTTGGTTTGCTGTTGTTTTTCTGGGTCCTTGAGATGCATTGATAGTTTGTTTATTTGATGCCTTTCCAATTTCTTGATGTAGGATACAATTGCTATAAACTTTCCTCTTAACACTGCTTTTACTGTATCCCATAAATTTTGATACATTGTATTGTCATATTCATTTGTTTCCTGAATTTTTTTTTATTTCTTCAATGACCCACTGTTCATTCAGGAGCATGTTGTTCAGTCTCCATGTGTTTGCGTATGTTCTGGGGATTCTTGAATTGTTGATTACTAACTTCATTGCATGTGGTAAGAGAATATGCATGGTATGATTTCAATTTTTTTGAATTTGAAGAGACTTGCTTTATGGCATTGCATGTGCCCATCCTAGAGAAAGTTCTATGCACCTGTGAGAAGAATGTGTATTCTGTGTTTGTAGGATGGAAAGCTCTGTAGATATCTGTTAGTTCTGTTTGGTCTATAGTGTTGATTAAGTCTGTTGTCTCCTTGCTGACTTTCTGACTAGTTGATCTATCCATTGCTGAAAAGGGGGTATTGAAGTCCTCCCATTACTACTGTATTTGAGTCTATGTCTCCCTTTAAATCCATTAAGATTTCTTTTAAATAGCCATGTGCCATGTAATTAGGTGCATATACATTTATAATAGTCACATTTTCTCTTGAATTAATCCGTTAATGATTATATAGTGCCCTTCTTTGTCTCTTTTAGTAGTTTTTACGTTAAAGTCTATTTTTTCTGGCATTAGGGTGGATATACCAGCTCTTTTTTGATTTCTGTTGGTATGGATTATCTTTTTCCATCCTCTCACTTTCAGTTGGCATGCATCTTTATTGGTGAGATGTGTTTCTTGTAAGCAGCAAATAGCTGGGTTTTCTTTTTGAACCCATCCAGCCAGTCTCTGTCTTTTAACTGGAGAGTTGAGACCATTTACATTCAGGGTCACTACTGTTAAGTAACGACTTTGCCCTGCCATATTTCCATTAATAGTCCTATTTTTTTACTTTGGAGTCCCTTTGTACTTCTACTGGGTGATTTTCTGCCTTTCCCTTCTATCATAGTGATGTTCCTGTTTGTGTTTCTTTGTGTAGCACATCCTTGAGCATGTTTTGTGGTAATTGGTGGATGGTTACAGATTCTTTCAATTTCTATTTGTTATGGAAGATCTTTCTTTTAAGTTCATTCATAAATGAGCTTTGCAGGGAATAATGTTCTGGGTTGATAGTTTTTTCTCTAAGGACTTGGAATATATTTCACTATTCTCTCCTAGCCTCCAGGGTTTCTGGATGAGAAGTGCACTTTGAGTCTAATTGGGGTTCCTCTGAATGTGATCTCGTAATTCTCTCGTGCACATTTTAGAATCTTTTCTTTGTGTGTTACTGTGGAGAGTTTTACTACAATATGTCATGGTAAACATCTTCTCTGTTTGTGTCTATTGAGAGTTCTGCGTGCTTACTGTACATGGATATCCCTTTCTTTCCCCAAATTGGGGAAGTTTTCTGTTATTATTTCATTAAAAAGGCTGTCTAATCCTTTTTCTCTTTATACACCTTCAGGAACCTAGGACCTGTATGTTGTAGCTCTCTAACAGTGTTTTTTAAATTCTCTAGTTTCTTCTTTTTTTTTTTTTTTTTTTTTTTTGGTTTGATTGTAAAATGTCCAGAACTTTGTCTTCTTGTTCTGATATTCTTTCTTCTGTTTCCCCCCACTCTGTTGGTAAAGCTTTCCACTTCATTTTTATTTGATCTATTGAGTTCTTCATTTCTAGTATTTCATTCTGATTTCTTTTTTTTAATTTTATTTTTGACAGGCAGAGTGGACAGTGAGAGAGAGAGACAGACAGAGAGAAAGGTCTTCCTTTTGCCTTTGGTTCACCCTCCAATGGCCGCCGCGGCCAGCGCATTGCGCTGATCCGATGGCAGGAGCCAGGTGCTTCTCCTGGTCTCCCATGCAGGTGCAGGGCCCAAGTACTTGGGCCATCCTCCACTGCACTCCCTGGCCACAGCAGAGAGCTGGCCTGGAAGAGGGGCAACCGGGACAGAATCTGGCGCCCTGACTGGGACTAGAACCCACTGTGCCGGTGCCGCAAGGCGGATGATTAGCTTATTGAGCCATGGCACCAGCCTTGATTTCTTTTTCATATCTCAATTTCAAGGGAGAAATTTTCATTTAGTTCATGAATTTGCTTGCGGTTGTTTCTAAGTAATATGATGAGTAATTTTTTGAATTTTATTTCTGACATATCCTTAATCTCTTCATTTTAACTTCTACTACTGAAGTGCTGTAGAGTTCCATTGGGAGGCTCTTAATGTTTTCCTTATTCTTATTTAAGTTTCTTTTTGTTTTTCAGCATCTGTGTATTTTTTATCTGTTTGCTTTTGTCTTTGATTTGTATCTTTGTAGCTTAATGAGACATCTATACTTTCAGTGAGTACCAAGAGTTATGTGCTGGATGTGGCCTGCTTGCACTGTTCAGTATTCCAGGGTGGAGCAAGTATCCCAAATAGGACTCCCATCGGCTTTGTAGCTCTTCTCTGGTTATCTGGATGGAGGAGGGTGTTCACCTCAGTTGGTGGGACCCGCCCTTCTCCTCACAGCTGTGGGATGCCCTGGTGTTAGTCCCTGGTGTGTTTAGCAGTGGTTTGCACTACTTAAAAAACTGCACGTTTGATCTGTGGCATCTTTCCTGTGAGCACAATTCCCTCTGTTATGAGCTTCTGTAGGTCTGTGATTCACAGGCATGTGTGTGGAGCCCCAACCTGCTGGAACCTGGTTCACTTCTCAATGGTGGCAGGTGGACATGAGCTTTCAATAGCTCAGACTTCCCCTTGCCATACACCACTTGCCTAAGTCCAAAAATAGAGAAAGAAAAGAAAAAAAAAAAAAAAAAAAAAAAAAAAAAAAAAAAAACAAAGGAGTGACGTGGTTTCTCCCGGCCAGCCAGCTGCTGATCTCTGCAGAGTGGGAGGATAGGGGGAGGGGAAGGGGGACGACACCTCCCTAATTGTTCATTTATTTTTTTTTTCTGTGTGGAGTTTGAAAAGCAGTTTGCCAAGTACTCCCTCCCACTGCTGTCCACAGTTCCATGGGCCCACAGATACCCCTCTCATCTGGTCTGCTGGGGCCAGCACTTTCCTCCCCAGGCTGAACCTCTGCTATTTTTTTTTCCTTCTTTGTTCTCTGGGTGCATGATCTTGCACCATCTCTGTTGTTCTTGCTGGGTTTCCCACTGCGAATTCCCTATGGCTTTTTCTCAGGACTGTAGCTTCTATCCTGTTTTGTTTGTTTGTTTATTTTTTAGTTTTTAATTTTGCCCTAAGTGATTCAGACCGTCCTCTCATTATTCTGCTATTTTGGAAACCCTTAGATGTGGATTTATATTTATGTTAAATAAATAAAACTTGTATTGTTCACTTTCCCAGTATTTTTCTTCTTTTTATTAAACATTTAGTTATTTGTTAGAAAAACAGAGTTACAGAGAGGTAGAGAGAGAGAGAGTGAAAGGTCTTTCACCTGCTGGTTCACTCCCCAAATGGCCACAACAGCAGGAGCTGGGCAGATCCTAAGTCAGGAACCAGGAGCTTCTTCTGGGTCTCCTATGTAGGTGCAGAGGCCCAAGCAATTGAGCCATCTTCCACTGCTTTCTCAGGCCATCTTGGATAATTGGATCAGAAGTGGAGCAGCCAGGACTTAACTGGCACCCAAATGGAATATTGGCACTTCAGGTGACAGCTTTACCTTCTATGCCAAAGCACTGATTCCATCCTAATATTTTTCTTAATCTTCCTGCGATTCACCTGTTAGTAATAGAGAATTGGATGATAAAGTATTATTTTTTTCCTATTGGTTAATAAAAATTTGTGGAAGTAGTTTTGGATTATTTTATTAGTTACAAACATTTAGAATTGTTTTATGTTTCTTGATAAATTGAATTTTACCACTATATGATTCCTTTATTTTAAAATCTATTTTATATATTAATTAAGCTTTCCTATCCTTTTACAGATGTTTCTCTTCATGTTACGTTCAATCTTTTCACATGTTTATGTATAAGAGTCTCTCTTTAAGATAGCTAGATTTCAATTTTTAATAACATTTATATTTTGGGATTTAACTATTCTCGGTTTAAATTTGAATTTGGTAAATTTGAGTTTATTTTCATTTATTTACTCGTAGAGTTTTACTTACTCTTTAATCATTACTTTTCCTCTTTTCTTTCACTTTTAATTTGCTTTTTTGCTTGTTTGCCTAATTGATTACATTTGTTTCCCTTTACTAAACTGAAACTTCTACTCCTCACTTCTGTTTTTTAAATTGGCTCTTGTTCTAGTTGTATCAAGCATAGTTAGAGGCCAAAGATAATTTGTCTCCCTCATGAAAATGCAATTCTCCACTTTCCCAGCTCCTGTGTCATTGTTCTGCATTTTAGCTTTTTAAATCTTCAAAATGACACATTCAGTTTCATTATTCTTGTATTATACAAACAACACTAGTCTATAGTTACCTACATATAACTGACTTTTTTGCTCCCTATTCCTTCTCTTATTTCCTAACTTTTTTCAAGAAAACAATCTGTGTGGGGGGAAAATCCAGCCTACAGGCCATTTAAGCCCTCAACATCATGTGATCTGGTCATGCCAAGGTGACCATGAGTGGTGCTCTAAATTCAATAAATCTATAGCAAGCTAATTTTTAAATTGGTAATTTTGCATGGCTTGCAATGATGTTATAAATATCCAAATGGCCTAATGGCAGAATAAAGGCTCCCCACCCCTGCAAGGTACCATTTAAAAGAGTTTGTGAATGATAAATCCTGTCAGTCCTGTGTATTCAGACTGTGGAACCACTTTAACCTCTTTGTATCGTGGCATAAGATAGGAACCTCAGCTCCCCATCCTGTGTTGCCACAAGCTTTAGACATCTCTTCCATGCCCCTGCCTATCCCTTCACTGCTGCCTTTAGGGTGAACTCACTTTCCTGAAAAGGTTACCACTGTCTCTGCTTCAACTCTGTTTTTAATTGTCTAGTGAGTTTTTCTTATTTAGTCGTAGCATTTTATTAAAAATTTTATTTCCCCAATTCTAGCTGTTTTATAATGGAAAGATCTTCAGAGTATTTAATCCGCATCACTGCCTGCAGGCGAGTCTTTGATTGATGAGCCTCTGGAGTATTTTCCTGTTATAAATGACATTGTTTTTGAGGAGTAAACAATCGGTGTTATCTCTGACATCTGGCATTTTCTGGTGAAGTATAGCTTCAAAGCTGTTAAGTATCTATGGTTCAAAGAGTGAGAGTGATTTCTATTCGTTGTAATGTACTAGCACAGACTCAAGATTTCAAGGACTACTTCACCTTCACTATTCTCTGTTTTTAATGAGAAGTCTCTAACTTTTATCTGGCATACCACAAAATTTCTCAGTAATTGTAGCCTTCCACGTACATAAAACAATCAGAAACTGAGTAGTTCTAAAAAGGCTTTCAGCTCATCCTCTGTTTTTAGAGTAATTCCATCTTATGTGTTTGTGAGGAAAATCAGAAATAATAATTAGAGACTATGATAATCCAACACATTTCTCTCCCTGTTTTCATTCTCACTTATATGCCTTCATCATGGACTTCCATATTATTTCGTAGAGAGTGTCCATATCATGAAGCTCTATATTATTGCTCTGATATATCATAATGGGTCACAGACAAATATGATCCTGATGACTCATAGAACATTTGCAGTAGCTACTCTTTATATGACCTGTCTTTTGAGCTGTCTTCCCCAGTCCGTCAGCTGTTCCCTATTTCCAAACAGCTAATTCATCACCAATGTTATCCTATCTGCTCTCAGCCTTAGAAGCCATATTCAGACTACGAGTCTGGGGGCAAATGACTGGATCATCCTCTTGTTCTCTCACCAAATCCCCACATCAGCTGGGCCAGGCCAAAGCTGGGAGTCAAGAACTCAAGTCTGAGTCTTCCACTTGCTTGGCAGGAATCCAATCACTTGAGCTGTGTTTTATTGCCTCCCAGGGTCCACATTAATAGGATGCTGGAATCAGGAGTGAACACAAGACTTGAACCCAGGTGCTCTGATATGGGCACAAGTGTGTTAAGCACTGTCCTACTTTTCTGATGTCTTCCAACTTTCATGTAAGAGCCTCTTATTGGCTGAGTTTAACATGAACAATAAAGAGAAGAGAATTATGGGAAATATTTTCAGTTTCTCCACTGCAAGACACTGGTGAGATCAAAGGAGCTGGTGGTGATGCCAAGTCATCAAGGGGATATTCAGAATGTTTCTCAATTTGTGGAGAAAAACTGAACATACTTACAAAATAAAAAAGAAATGAATGAGATCATAAGTTTCCTGGGCCAAAAGTTAAAGTTTTATTCCTTCCTTCAGCCAGATTATACAACAGAAATGGGTTTGGGGCCTGACCAAGTAAAATCTACTTAAATATAGATCACTTTGCCAGAATTCAGCAATTAATGTAGAAAATGTAAGACTTCACAAAGAAGTGATATTTTTATTATCTTAAAATATCCCCATTCCCTTTTTGGAAATTTTTATACCATGTGCCACTCCTCAATCCTCTACTCTCTCTGAATTCCACTATAAACATTAATTAAATGAACACAGAAATCAATCCTGCCAGGTTTTCCCTTTGGAATTCAGTAAAACTTAATTTATTTCTACTTAATTACCTCATTTCAGTCTTGCCATGTTTATTAATAATGAATATCTGTTCCTTTTTAAATGGCATTGATCACCCATTTCCACTGCTGATGTGGAAATTTGACATGAATAATGTCTGGAGCTGGAAGTTCAGAGTTTTTGTTCAACTGGATACATTTATAGTATAATCAATTTTAAAGCAATCCATAGTGAATATGTACCAAACATATTAGCAATACAATAGAAGAACACTTGTTTCCCCCTTTTCCGGCTTGTTTTACCCAGAAGTCAAACTTAACTTTGATGAACTTAGCAAACTAATGTCGCTCATTATGTGATTCTCCCTTCCCTTTTCCCTTTTTACTTCCTGCTTCTGCACAATGGATGTCACTAAGACTAATTGACCCATTTTCATTTTAGAAGGAATCACCCCAATTGATGTTTCTAGCCATCTTTTTTTAACAATGTTAAATGGTTGGAAACAGGTGAGATGAAAGGCATTTACTGCTTGCTTCCAGTGAGTGGTGTAAATGGTATTGATCAGCTATGAAGGGTTTACAGCAGAGAGACATGCAGCACATTACTTCAAGTGTAAATACCTATTTGATTTATTTTTGGCCTGGATCCAAACACTTCTAACACAATTTGACTCTTTTGTTTGGTACATCCTCCCCAACCCCCTTCATTTTATGTTTGGCTGCAAGCAGTACCCTGATCTGGTCTGGGAAGTTTCTAAGTTTCATTTGTAAAGGCTGAATTGATAAGCAGTGGAAAAGGGGGTGAATGGAAATGCCAGTGGAGATGCTCCTAAATTTATGATTCAGTCTTGTGGAATAAAGAAGACTTAGCTCTTGAAAGCTGATGCCAAGAAACAAAGCCGAGAAAGACTCCTCCTCCTCTGTCTCCCTCCATTCCACTAGAAATAAAAATCTCCCGTAAAATATGGCTTCTCTGTAAATCTGCAGATATGTAGCCCACAGGTCACATGGATCTAAGAGTTAATTATCTCTGCTTGATAGAAACTTTAACTGGTCTTTGGGACTTCCCAAAGTAATAATGTGAATAAGGACTGATCAAACAAGTGCATCAAATATGATGAACCTGGGAAGATGTGATATGGAAGGAGAATAATTTCCATCTACGCTGTTAAATCAGTAGGAAGTAAAGTAGAACATAGGTGCCACATTCTCATTCAGATAAAAAGGGGGAAACACTACTACAGGCACTAGTATGTTTAGTAGAAACCCCCACGGCAGCATCTAATGAGTTTCTAACAAATGAAAAGATGCTCAGGATCACTAGCCATCATGGCAGTGCAAACAAAAACCACCATGAGGTTACACGTAGCTCTAGTTAGAGTGGTTATCATCCAAAAAATCCAAAGTAAATAAAAGTAACAATTCTGCCTAGGATGTGGAGAACTAGGCATCCTATTACACTGTTGCTGGGAATGTAAACTAATAAAACCATTGCTAAAGGTGGTATGCAGAATCCTCAGAAATCTGAAAATAGATTGACCATATGACCCAGACATCCTTCCCCTAGGAAATTACCCAAAGGAAATGAAATCAGCCTGTGAAAGAATTATCTGTACCCTCAAGTTTATAGCAGCTCAATTCACAGTAGCTAAGACATGGAATCAATACAGATGTATATCAACTGATGACTAGGTAAAGAAAATGTGGTATTTATATACAATGGAATACTATTCAACCATAAAAAGAATGAAATCCTATTTTTTGCTACAAAATGGATGCAGTTGGAGACCATTTTCTTACTGAAATAAGCCAGTCCCCAAAAGACAAATATCATATGTTTTCTCTGATTTGTGGTAAATAATATATAGAGTACAACAACAATGTAATGTATATGAGTGAAATTGACATCTTGAGGTTTGATTATTTTTATAGCCCTTGTCTATGTTCTTGAGAAACAGTCATTTTTCTACTTATCACATGTTGAATTCTTAATTTAATGAATTAAGCTTGTGATTATACATTAAATTAAAAGTATGTTATCTGAAAAATTAAAGGAAAAATAAGAAGATTGGAAGATGTGCGTGATGGAAGGAAGTATTGCTATGTTCTGTTCCCTTTATATAAATAAATAAATAAGAAAGATCCATCACAAAGAATAAACATATACTCATATCAACACATATACTAATATCATCACAACATCATGAACTTATTTTTATTAAAGCTTTTATTTAATTAATGCAAATCTCATAGGTATAACTTTAGAAATATAATGGTTTTTCCCTCCATTCCCACCCTCTAACCTCCTACTCCCTCTCCCATCCCATTATTCATTAAGATTCATTTTTAATTAACTTTATATATGGAAGACCAGCTCTATACTAAGTAAAGATTTCAACAATTTGCACCCACCCACACACACACACACACACACATACAACATATAAAGTACTGTTTGAGAGAAAGTTTTGCAGTTAATTTTACTAGTACAATTCATTAAAGACAGAGGTCCTACATGGGGTGTAAGTGCACAGTGACTTGTTGTTAACTTAACAATTGACACTCTTGTTTATGATGTCAGTGATAACCCAAAGCTCTTGCCATGACCTGCCAAGGCTATGGAAGCATTTTGTGACAGTAGTTAGACAAGGCCATAAGCAAAGTAGAAGTTCTCTCCTCCCTTCAGAGAAAAGTGCATCCCTCTTTAATGGCCCTGTCTTTCCACTAGGGTCTTATTCATAGATCTATTTTCAATTGACTTTATATACCTACGTTTAACTCTATGTTAAGAGTTCGGCAATTAGTATGAGGAAGAGAAAAAAAAAAACCGTTCCTTGACAGTCAAGACAAGGACTGTTCAAGTCATTGCTTCTGAAAGTGTCAATTTCATTTCTGCAGCTTTCTATTAGTTCTCACAGATCAGGGAAAACATGTATTTGTCCCTTTGGGAGTGGCTTATTTCACTAAGTATGATGTTTTTCATATTGATCAATTTTGTTGCAAATGACAGGATTTTTTATCTTTTTTTTACCTCTGTGTAGTATTCCATAATGTACATATCCCATTATTTCCATTATTTCTTTATCCAGTCTTCAGTTGATGGGCATTTAAGTTGATTCCATGTCTTAGCTATTGTGAATGGAGCTGCAATAAACATGGAGGTGCAGATAGCTCTTTTGTTTACAGATTTAATTTCCCTTGGGTAAATTCCCAGGAGTAGGATCACTGGCTCATATGATAGGTCTATCTTCAGATTTCTGAGGTATCTCCATACTGTCTTCCATAGTGGCTTTACCAGTTTACATTCCCACCAACAGTGGGTTAGGGTACTTTTTTCCCCACATCCTCTCCAGCATTTGCTGTTTGTTAATTTCTATATGAAAGCCATACTAACTGGGGTGAGGTGAAACCTCATTGTGGTTTTGATTTGCATTTCTCTGACAGCTAGTGATCCTGAGCAATTTTTCATGTGTTTGTTGGCCATTTGGATTTCCTCTTTTGAAAAATGTCTGTTTAAGTCCTTTACCCATCTCTTAACTGGGTTGTTGTAGAATTTCTTGATCTTTGTAGATTCTGGTTATTAATCCTTTATCAGTTGTGTATTTGCAAATAATTTCTCCCGCTCTGTCGGTTGCCTCTTCAATTTCCTGACTGTTTCTTTTGCTGCACAGAAGCTTCTCAATTTGAAATAATCCCATTTGGCTTTGCCTACCTGTTTCTCTGGGGTCTTTTCCAAGAACTCTTTGCCTATGCCAATGTCTTGCAGGTTTTCCCCAATGTTCTCAATTAATTTGATGATGTCAGGTCATAGATTTAGGTCTTTAATCCATGTTGAGTGGATTTTTGTGTAAGGTGTAAGGTCGGTGTCTTGGTTCATACTTCTGCCATGTGGAGATCCAGATTTCCCAGCACCATTTGTTGAAGAGACCATCCTTGCTCCAGGGATTGGTTTTAGCTCCTTGGGCAAATATTGTTGGTTGTAGTTGTTCGGATTGATTTCTGTGGTTTCTGTTCTGTTCCATTGGTCTATCCATCTGTTTTTGTACCAGTACCAGGCTGTTTTGATTATAACTGTCCTGTAGTATGCCTTGAAATCTGGTATTGTGATACCTACAGCTTTGTTTTTGTTGTGTAAGATTGCTTTATCTATTTGAGGTCTCCTGTGCCTCCATATGAATTTCAGCATCATTTTTTCTATATCTAGAAAAATGTCTTTGGTGTTTTGACTGGTATCAAATTGAATCTGTAAATTGCTTTCGGAAGAATGGACATTATGATGATATTGTTTCTTCCAATCCATGAACATGGAAGATTTTTCCATTTTTTTTTGTTATCTCCTTCTATTTCTTTATTTAATGTTTTGTTGCACTGCTTTCTTATCAAAATAGTATGACACTAAATTACAATTGCTTTTGTTTGTATCCCCCGAAAGACTATAATTTTCACATTGTCAGGGATTATGTCTGTGCTTTTAAGAACTGATGTTATGTCTGCACTGTGGCTTAGTGGGTAAGGCTGCTGCCTGCAGTGCCAGCATCTTATATAGGTGCCAGTTCAAGCCCCAGCTACTCCACTTCCAATCCAGCCCTGCTATGGCCTGGTAGGGCAGTGAAAGATGGACCAGGTCCTTGGGCCCCTGAACCTGTGTGGGATACTCAAGCTCCTGGATCCTAGCTTTGGATTGGCTCAGCTTCACCCACTTGGAGAATGAACTAGTGAATGGAAGACCTCACTTTCTCTCTCTCTGGTTCTGCCCCTCTATAACTCTTTCAAATAAATAAATAAATCTTTAAAAAAAAAGAACTGATGTTATGCTATACTGAAATAAAGCCTCTATAAATTTTTGATAAATGAATGAATGGATCTATGAGTAGAGATTAGGCAAAATGATAAAGATTACTGATGATACAGATATAAGAAAATTACTATGTTTACTATACTATTCATAAACTGATAAAATATTTGAGGAAATATATGTATCAATATGTAGTGAAAATTAGGGGAAATACTCTTCAAAATAATATTGTCATGTTTGAAAATATATTCTCAAGAACAACTTTAAGAACACATTAGTTTATAGAGATATTTTTAGTCAACTACATTCTTGCCAAAAATTAGGAAACATCACAAATGCCCAGATGGAGAGGGAAAGCAAAGCATTATGCAGAATAATATTGATATAAAGCACATTTCCATCAAGAATGATAAAGCTTTGCAATACAATTAGATAAGCATACCAAAAAGTACAATAGATTATTATAGAAAAATAAAGGGAAGATTATACAAGTAGAAAGAGCAAATGACAAATTTGTCAATGATTACAAAGCATTTAATCAGATTTATACGTAATTGAAGTGATGTTTTGGATAACTACTGTCAAGCTATTTCCCTTTAATGTATTACTCATCTTACTTTTTTTTTAAAAAAGATTAACTTATTTATTTGAAAGTCAAAGTGAGAGAGAGAGAGAGAGAGAAAGAGAGAGAGAATATCTTACATCTGATGATTTGATCATCTCAATGGCCAGGGCTGTGCCAGGCCAAAGCCAGGAGGCAGGAGCTTCTTCTGGGTCTTCTGCATGGGTGCCAGAGGCCCAGACACTTGGGCCATCTTCTACTTGAGCTGGATCAGATTTGGAACAGCCAGGACACGAACCTGTGACCACGCTGGATGTCAACATTGCAGGCGGTAGCTTTACTTACTACATCACGATGCCGGACACACTCAGCTTACTTTTTATAAGTAGTGCTTAATTTCTTTCTTATTTAAGAAGTGATAGGTGTTCTTTGTAGAGTAATTAGGGAAGGAGACACAAAATATAAAAAAAGAATAAAGGGAAAAAGTTCATAGAAATGATTGTTACCATTATTTTCATATGTTATCTTCCAAATTTTTTAAATGCTCCTGTGGACTTTGTAATAAGATAAGTTTGGTTTGAAATACTACTAGCTATTACTCTTAGACAATTTGTCAAACTTCCTATCCTCTGTTTCCTTCTCTGTGGAATGGAAACAATCTGTATGCTATTACACGTAATCTATCACTAACTATCTTTCTAACGATCTATCGCTAACCCTGACTTAGCCTTAACAAACTCCTATTTAAATATCAGGACAGCTTAATGTGACTTATTCCAGGAAGCCTAGGATTGCCCAAGCCTAAATTGGTATAGACTCAGGGACAATCAAGTGAACAGTGAGACCATAGAAGGGAAAGAGCCTCTGCTATAGTGCCTGTTGGTCTAGAGTCAGCTCAATGCATGGCACATGCCTTATTATTATTATTAATTTAAGATCATATCATTTATGAAGTCTTACTTCCTGTATTATTTTTACTTATTTGCTTAAAATAAATATTCTCCCCATCTTACATGAAGTTAAACTAAATTCAAAATATCTTAAAAAGGAAAATGAGTTATTCTGTAATGTTTGCAAAGTTTTCGTATGGAATCACTTCCCCAGTGTTGGAGAGCATCATGTCATTTTTAGACTAGGGGAGCACAGACATGGAGAATCTCTGATGGAAGGTTTCTCAGATCTTCGTTAGTCTGACCTCAATCTCACTGAGAAATGTATTACAGAGAATCACTTGGACCAAGTGTGACTCCTGCCGCTGACAGGGACCTCAGTGCTAATTCCTTTTGCTGTAGGAGCTGCACTCTTTTCTGTACCTCTCCAAAGGACTAGAGCTGTGTGTGACTCCAATGTAAACTGACAATAAAAGAGACAAATTAGCATAACTGACTGTTTCAGTTATGAAGATTAAATAGCCTTTTATTGCAGATGTTTGCCAAGGAAAATGCTCCCCAGTGGAAGACTCTAAGCAGTTAAGATAGATTTGATGAGGGTTTTAATTGCTGTTATGCAACTGGTAATGGAAAGGTTTTATTAAATGTCATGCAAGAGTCAATCGATAGTTTAGAAGAGAAAAAGCTTCTCTCTAATATAGACCTCGGGCTTTTTCAACAGTAGTTTATCAGCAGGGGAAGTTTCATCAGCAACCACAAATATTTATCAAGTACCCAGTATGCATATAGCAATATCATAAATGTGTTGGGGATTGGTGAGGATTAAAAAAAATAAGCCCATGCAGTGGAAGATTTGAAGCACGCAAATAGCTACCATAGAAACCAAAATAACCACGGTCATATGCATTTGTGTATACATGTATGTGCAATATACTTAAAAGCAAATCAACATACAACACCAAGAATCAGAATAAGAGATGTATTGAGAAAGGATATGTACAAAATAACATTTTTCGGTAAAGTGACTCACCATAAGATCTTCCTTCCTTCCATCCTTCCTTCCTGTTTTGTTTTGTTTTGTTTTGTTTGTTTTTATGTAGCACAATGGAAAAACTACCCAACTGGAATTCAGAAATTTGGGCTCTAGTCTACCACTGTCTGTATCTGGGACACTTGTGTAACTTTTCTAGGTCTAAATGTTTGTCTTTAAAATGGGGTCTTGAATAAAATTCTGGAAACTTTTTTTTTTGCTTTTAAGATTCACTGATTTCATGAAGAAGTATAACTGTACAACCAGATAAACACATATACCCCCCATATCATCTTATACAATTATTTTGCATGATTTTCTGGCTTTTTTCCATTGCACAAAGTATATGCATACAAATATAAGCTTTGAATTTCCCTCAAAGTACATGTACTTTAAAACTAGGATAAGAACTTGCTCAGCAAATCATAGATGGTATCTCCTACCACCCCAAACCTACAAAATTATCTGAAACAATTTTTATCAAATTCAGCATACTGTCAGCTTGTCTCTCCTTATTGGTGTCATATTCCCCTAGCTGCTCAATGAGCTGTGCTGTTAAGTAAAAAACATGTTGCTTTTTTTTTTTTTTAAAGAAAGCTGCTCCTTTCTAAATTGGGTGTTAGAAGAATATTAATCATTGTATGTCATTCTATAGTTTGTGACCTATCAAAACTGAATCAGCAACTTATTTTGGCTTAGATTACAGGAAATTACTGGATTCAGAATGAGAGGACATGTATTTAAGTCCTGAGTTCACCACTCTATAGCTGTGTGATATTGGGAAAATCGTCTACCTCTCTGAGTCTGTTAGCCCAATTTAAAGAGCATGATTCTCAACATAGATTGTCAATATAAATTCCTGTACTATAAGTCATTACACATGAATAGGTTGTTACTTTTATGACTCTAGGCAATCATTTCAAATATTTTCTGAATTTAGAAGAATTTTATTGAGTTCCTATTCCATGTTCAGCATTGTATCAGCTAATTTCACTTAGAAGCTGTTGTTCATTCAATAGAAGTTGCACTGAATTTTGCATCCAGATTAAGAATTAATTAATGTAGAATAATTTATGAGGACTGGGAAGATGGAAATACATGTGGGTGAATTGCTGCTTTTGAGGAGGAAGAAGCTGCTTAGTGCCTCACTTTAAGTGTTTATCAATGAATGGCAGCTTGGGAAGTGAAGTAGAAAACATTGTGCACAAAATGATTCACAACTAAGTTTCTAGGAATAAAATAGAGTGTCATGCATTTTTAAATTTTCTCTAGTCCCCAAGATGTAGTGTGTACCTAAAGCCCATCTACTGGCAGCTACATTTATGTAGGTTACAGCATAGTGTGAGAGCCACCATTCTAAATGGATATCAGAACCAACAGAAAACACACAACGTTAAGTGAAGGAAAGCCCACCGCATGCTTCTCAATCAATGATTTAACAAAATCAGCTTACTGCACTTTCAGAGTTTAGTAAACAGAGCAATTCTTTCAAGAAAGATGAAATATGAATAGAAAAGTATGGACAATGCCTGCTGTGTGCCAGATACTTCATTGGCAACAAGACGATTTATTTTCCATTTTTTATTGTGTCCCCTCTCATCATTCCTAAAAGACAGTTATTACTAACTTCTCCTTTAACAGATGAGGGAGCTAAGGCCTATGTATATTGCCATGCAGTTAGTGCCGCTGAATTTAAACTTAAATCTCCATTATAATTCCAAACTCAAGATTACTTCTAGGAGTATTTTTAGATTCCTGATGAAATGACTTTTCACATGTCTGTGGACTTTATTATTTTGATTCTTCTTTACAAGTAGATAGGGATATGCTCATTAAAGGGAATCTGGAATGTTTTCATTTTGAGTGTAATGCTGCCTAAAACTGCACACTTAGAATTTCATTGGAATTTGGCTTGAAGCCTGTTCCATTTCTTTGAAAAAATTCCCCCAAAAGTAAGCATCTGTTAGCAGCCCATAATGAATTAGATCACTATTTATCTATGCATCATGGCCTCTTAGTATTAGAATTATGCACTAATACCCTTTGCCATTGGACCTTGCAGCTTTCTGCTACTTAGACATAGAGTTTCTTTCCTGGTTCTTGATATCAAGTTTGGCCATGGACTTCTTTGGACTATGGAATGAGGAAAAAATGATGATGTGCCAATTCCTGGCTAAGTCCATGAAAGACGTTGATGATTCTCACTCATCCTGTAGAACCTGTCCTGCTCACCAAGAGAACACACTTGAGTATCTTCTGGTACAATGAAGATGAGAGCAATGAAAGGAAGACCTTAACCTATCTCATAGCCTAAATCACTCACTTTGATCACTTGATCCTCAGACCCACAATAAATGAATTTTAATGGTAATATCACAAGAGTTAAATATTATTGTGTGTATGAACTCATAAGGTCCTTTATTATTTTTTATTAACTTTATTAATATACAGAGAACAGGTTTTATGCATTCCTTAGGTGCAGTTCCAAGAAGACAATCACACTTTCCTCACTCTCCTGAATCTTCCCAATTCCCCTCCTTCCTTCTCCTCTCTCCATCAGTTTTACGAAAGCTTGAATAAAACCCCTATGTACTCACAGGATTAATTTGCCACAATAATATTCAACAAGTAAAAAGTATGAGGACCTCAGTTTCACAGGAATATAAACAAGTGCTAAAAACAACAATCATATACCAAAATGACCATTTCATTTCTATACGTGTTTTAGTACTCTATATTAACTGCCACATTTCAGAGAAACATATGATACTTGTGTTTTTGAGACTGGCTTATTTCACTAAGCATCATGGCTTCCAAAATGGTTGCAAAAGACAAAATATCATTTTTATGGCTGAGTAGTATTCCATGGAGTATACACTCAAATGTTGTTTATCTAGTCATCAGTTGACAGACATCTGGGTTAATTCCATGTCTTAGCTATTGTGAATTAAGCTGCAATAAACATGAGGGAATAAATAATTTTTTCATGGGCTGATTTCTTTCCTTTGGGTAAATTCCCATGAATGAGATGCCTAGGACATAGGTAGATCTATTTCAGATTTCAAAGGAATCTCCATATTGTCTTCCATGGTGGTTGTACTGGCTTACATGCCCACCAACAGTGGATTAGGGTATGTTTTTCCCAACAGCTTTGCGTGGTCTCATAATTCCTTCAATGTCCATCTTGGTTATAGGTATTTTTTAGGTTTTCTGTGTCTTCATGGGTCAATATTGGTAGATTTTATGTGTTCATAAATCTGTTTCTTCTCTTTCTTCTAGATTTTCTAATTTGTTGGCATATAGCTGTTTGTAGTAACTCCTGATGGTTCTGCTACTTCTGTGGTATCTGTTGTAACATCTACTTTTTCATCTCTGATTTTATTTTATTTGAGTTTCTTCCTCTTTCTTTTTTTTGGGGGGAGGGAGTTTTTTTTTTTTTTTTTTTTTTGTAAACAACTCTTTATTTCACCGATCTTTTGTATTCTTTTTGTTTCACTTTGTTTATTTCTTCTATAATTTTAATTATTTCTTTCTTCCTACTAATTTTGGGTTTCAGTTGTTTTTGTTTTTCTAGGCCCTGCAGATACACTGATCAATTTTTGATGCCCTTCAAATTTCTTGAGGTAAGTGCTAATTACTGTAAACTTCCCGTTTAACACTGCTTTTGCTGTATCTCATAAGTTTTTTTTTTTTTTTTGGAAGGGCAATCTGCTTTATTGAGTGCATTGATTCAAATGTTAATATCATCAAGAAACACCCTCAGATATCCAGAAATAATGCTTGGTAGAATAACTAAGAACCAGGTGATCCAGTCAAACTGAAAGATAAAATCAGCTATCACAGTTGCTCAAGGTTATATTAATTTCCACTGTTTGTGAATTTTTCAGTATTTCATCTATTTTTTTAACTTTTATTTAATGAATATAAATTTCCAAAGTACGATTTATAGATTACAATGGCTTCCCCCACATACCGTCCCTCCCACCCACAACCCTCCCCTTTCCCACTCCCTCTCCCCTTCCATTCACATCAAGATTATCTTAATATACAGAAGATCAGCTTAGTATACATTAAGTAAGGATTTCAACAGTTTGCTCCCACACAGAAACATAAAGTGAAAAATAATAGATGATTTTTTTTAAATGATGATGAAATCAGATCAGACCTATTGTCATGTTTAATCCCAGTGAGAGTCAAGTTGGGAGTTAATAATTTTTTTTTTTACAGAGGATCAGTTTAGTATACATTAAGTAAAGATTTCAACAGTTTGCACCCCCATAGAAACACAAAGTGAAATATACTGTTTGAGTACTCATTATAGCATTAAATCTCAATGTACAGCACATTAAGGACAGAGATCCTACATGAGGAGTAAGTGCACAGTGACTCCTGTTGTTGACTTTACCAATTGACACTCCTGTCTATGGCATCAGTAATCTCCCTATGCTCCAGTCATGAGTTTCCAAGGCTATGGAAGCCCTCTGAGTTCTCCGATTCTTATCTTGTTTAGACAAGGTCATAGTCAAAGTGGAGGTTCTCTCCTCCCTTCAGAGAAAGGTACCTCCTTCTTTGAAGACCTGTTCTTTCCACTGGGATCTCACTCGCAGAGATCTTTTGCCAGAGTGTCTTGGCTTTCCATGCCTGAAATACTCTCATGGGCTTTTCAGCAAGATCCGAATGCCTTTAGGGCTGATTCTGAGGCCAGAGTGCTATTTAGGACATCTGCCATTCTATGAGTCTGCTGAGTATCTCACTTCCCATGTTGGATCACTCTCCCCTTTATTTATTCCATCAGTTAGTGTTAGCAGGTACTAGACTTGTTTATGTGCTCCGTTTGACTCTTAGTCCTTTCATTATGATCAATTGTGACCTGAAATTGATCACTTTTTGTAGATTCTGATTATTAATCCTTCATCGCTTGCATAATTTACAGAAACACGGTCATCAATATGAAATAAGGTAAAGGAAGGAAACCAAGGAAGGAAACCTCACAGCAAAAGATCACAGGGAATTCAAAGCATATACTAGAACTTATCTTTGGCAAATGGCAGGGCAAAGTTACCACTTATCATTAGTCACATTGAACGTGAATGGCCTGAACTGTCCAGTTAAAAGACACAGATTGGCTGATTGGGTTAAGGAACAAAACCCATCTATTTGCTGCTTACAAGAAACACATCTTTCCAACAAAGATCCATACAGACTGAAAGTGAAAGGCTGGAAAAAGATATACCATGACAACAGAAATGAAAAAAGAGCAGGTGTAGCCATCTTAATATCAGACAACATAAACTTTACCACAAAAACCGTTAAGAGAGACAAAGAGGGACACTACATAATGATTAAGGGATCAATTCAACAGGAAGATATAACAATTATCAATGTATATGCACCTAACTACAGGGCACCAGTTTATCTAAAAGATTTATTAACAGACTTAAAGGGAGACTTAGACCCCAATACAATAGTACTGGGGGGCTTCAATACTCCACTCTCACAAATAGACAGATCATCCGGACAGAAGATCAACAAGGATACAGAAGATTTAAACGACACTATAGCCCAAATGGATCTAACAGATATATACAGAACTTTCAATCCTACAGCTAAAGATTTTACATTCTTCTCAACAGTACATGGAACCTTCTCTAGGATTGACCACATACTAGGCCATAAAGCAAGTCTCAGCAAATTCAAAAGAATTAGAATCATACCATGCAGCTTCTCAGACCATAAAGGAATGAAGTTGGAAATTAGCAACTCAGGAATCCCTAGAGCATATGCAAACACATGGAGATTGAACAACATGCTCCTGAATGAACAATGGGTCATAGAAGAAATCAAAAGAGAAATCAAAAACTTTCTGGAAGTAAATGAGGATAACAGCACAACATACCAAAACTTATGGGACGCAGCAAAAGCAGTGTTAAGAGGAAAGTTTATATCAATAGGTGCCTACATCAAGAAATTGGAAAGGCACCAAATAGATGAGCTTTCAATTCACCTCAAGGATCTAGAAAACCTACAGCAAACCAGACCCAAATCTAGTAGGAGAAGAGAAATAATTAAAATCAGAGAAGAAATCAACAGGATTGAATCCAAAAAACATTACAAAAAATCAGCCAAACGAGGAGCTGGTTTTTTGAAAAAATAAACAAAATTGACACCCCATTGGCCCAACTAACTAAAAAAAGAAGAGAAAAGACCCAAATCAATAAAATCAGAGATGAAAAAGGAAATGTAACAAGAGACACCACAGAAATAAAAAGAATCATCAGAAATTACTACAAGGACTTGTATGCCAGCAAACAGGGAAACCTATCAGAAATGGATAGATTCCTGGACACATGCAACCTACCTAAATTGAACCAGGAAGACATCGAAAACCTAAACAGACCCATAACTGAGACAGAAATTGAAACAGTAATAAAGGCCCTCCCAACAAAGAAAGGCCCAGGACCAGATGGATTCACTGCTGAATTCTACCAGACATTTAAAGAAGAACTAACTCCAATTCTTCTCAAACTATTCAGAACAATCGAAGAAGAGGGAATCCTCCCAAATTCTTTCTATGAAGCCAGCATCACCTTAATTCCTAAGCCGGAAAAAGATGCAGCACTGAAAGAGAATTACAGACCAATATCCCTGATGAACATAGATGCAAAAATCCTCAATAAAATTTTCACCAATAGAATGCAACAACACATCAGAAAGATCATCCACCCAGACCAAGTGGGATTTATCCCTGGTATGCAGGGGTGGTTTAATGTGCGCAAGACAATCAATGTGATACACCACATTAACAGACTGCAGAAGAAAAACCATATGATTATCTCAATAGATGCCGAGAAAGCATTTGATAAAATACAACACCCGTTCATGATGAAAACTCTAAGCAAACTGGGTTTGGAAGGAACATTCCTCAATACAATCAAAGCAATCTATGAAAAACCCACAGCCAACATCCTATTGAATGGGGAAAAGTTGCAAGCATTTCCACTGAGATCTGGAACCAGACAGGGATGCCTGCACTCACCACTGTTATTCAATATAGTTCTGGAGGTTCTAGCCAGAGCTATTAGGCAAGAAAAAGAAATTAAAGGGATACAAATTGGGAAGGAAGAACTCAAACTATCCCTCTTTGCAGATGATATGATTCTTTATTTAGGGGACCCAAAGAACTCTACTAAGAGACTATTGGAACTCATAGAAGAGTTTGGCAAAGTAGCAGGGTATAAAATCAATGCACAAAAATCAACAGCCTTTGTATACACAGACAATGCCATGGCTGAGGAAGAACTTCTAAGATCAATCCCATTCACAATAGCTACAAAAACAATCAAATACCTTGGAATAAACTTAACCAAGGACGTTCAAGATCTCTACGATGAAAATTACAAAACCTTAAAGAAAGAAATAGAAGAGGATACCAAGAAATGGAAAAATCTTCCATGCTCATGGATTGGAAGAATCAATATCATCAAAATGTCCATTCTCCCAAAAGCAATTTATAAATTCAATGCAATACCAATCAAAATACCGAAGACCTTCTTCTCAGATCTGGAAAAAATGGTGCTGAAATTTATATGGAGACACAGGAGACCTCGAATAGCTAAAACAATCTTGTACAACAAAAACAAAGCTGGAGGCATCACAATACCAGACTTCAGGACATACTACAGGGCAGTTGTAATCAAAACAGCATGGTACTGGTACAGAAACAGATGGATAGACCAATGGAACAGAATTGAAACACCAGGAATCAACCCAAACATCTACAGCCAACTTATATTTGATCAAGGATCTAAAACTAATTCCTGGAGCAAGGACAGTCTATTCAATAAATGGTGCTGGGAAAATTGGATTTCCACGTGCAGAATCATGAAGCAAGTATCTCATAAGTTTTGATATGTTAACATCTTCATTCATTTTTGGCAATTTTTGGATTTCCTTTTGATTTTTTTCTATGACCTGGTGCTCATTCAGGAGCATGTTGTTGAATCTCCATGAGTTTTCATGTTTTGTAGAGTTTCTTTTATTATAAATTTC